>NW_025784449.1:0-24864 GCF_021130785.1 Homalodisca vitripennis
CTTCTGTGTTGTAAAAAGATTCATTTAAGTCAATCTTTTTTGTACGTATTGAAACTGTTTGTTCAATTTTATTTTTTGCTTTTTTATATTTGCCGCCTTGTTAGCCTCAACAACGCTTTTTTCCACCCATTCAATTGCCAAAAAAACCCTGGGGATTGGTTCGAATAAAGTCAGGAAAAAATGAAAAATTTGGTATGGAAAGCAGGGAAAAGTCAGGGAAATTCATTATTGGACTCCTGTAGCATCCATGATCCCTGCACCACATTTTTTTGATGTTTTTTAAAGCCTTTTTGGTGAGTTGTTTTAGCTCTTGCATGATTAAACTAATGTATTTATTTATATTACATGAGTTTTTTTACTAGTATTTTTTTAAAGAACTTGATTTAACCTTCTATAACACTATTTGACTATTTAAACAAATTATTTTCTCACTTAGAAATAAGTACTTATCTTACATTTAAAAAATTTGATGACAGTATGATATTTCCTGAAGCAAATCTTCAAGACAAAGTTCCAGCCTCACCTACTGTGACGGCACACAATACTAACATGGTGACTTCTTTCTCCCACTTTTACTATATAACTGCACATATTCTTTGGGGGCTTAGCTTTTTTACCCAGTGGGGGGAATTGTTTCAATGAAATGTTGTTCTGTTAAACGTTGCAGGTGAGGGCCTCAGTAAGAGGGTCTTCCATGATTTTTGGTTTTGTCACATCTGTTTGAAATCTTTCTAATATCTCTTTTTACTAGCCCTAACCTAAATGTAAAGTGACCAATACTAGCTAGCATGGTTGGATTTCCAAATAATGTAGGAGTTCAAAACAGTAATGTTAAGCAATCTTGTTGAAACAATCTTTATATACTACTTTGTACCTTGTTTTCTTTCCATTACATAGTTTTTATGCATCTGGTTCCCTCATTGATTAAACACCTGGTATTGTGGTAGATTGACAATAAAAATATGGGAGGTTTCATGACCTTCTTTATTATGTTTAAGTGACTGGTACCATTTACCACATTATGAAAAGTAGAAATCAAAGATACTTACTCTCATTTTCACGCCACATGAAAAGCGAAAACATCATTGACACAAACATACAACTTGTAACTCACATTTTCAAATCTGCTTTTTCTTACATTTTTTGTGTATCACCCTATTCGGATTTTACAGTCCTTGCCACAGTTCAATTTCTTGAGGAATTTTACTAAATAAGGGTTGTTGTAAAAAAAATTGTTCATCCATAATAGTGTACCCTTTTCCTAATAATTCTTGAAACTAACTCTAATAACAAATTGCTTCCTGTTTTTTGTGTTTCATTTGATTTATGAGAGGACAAGTAAATTTGATCTAAGAATCTGTTTTTAAAAAAGTTTCAAAAGTATATCCAATTGAGGAATTTCACCACATGTTCATAGGTACTTTATTCTGGAAACGAGCTGCCTACCTCTTGAGAGGAATATGTTGGTCTAAAACTTAATATTTTCGGCAAGCGGGTGTGTGTAAGCTGTTTTGGAAATTTATTTCTTTAGGATTGATTTTATTATTAAAAAAAACAGGCGTGTGTTTATTTTAGAAAAGTTTGCACTGAAATTCTCCGTAAAGTTAAAGGGTTTCATGTTGTCACTGAAATGCAAAACATTTTACAAAAGTAAACTCAAATTCTTTCGCCACTTCATTTTCTGTTGAAAAATATTTTTGTGTTCCAAAAGAGGATTCTTGGAAAAGTAGGATCTGACGACTTGGCTCAATTACTATGATGCTCATGAGACATATACTTTGTTTATTAATAATAATATATTTCACTTCATTGTGCATGGAATCCCACTTCCCACCTTCTGGAAAATTTTTTTGAAAAAATCATGACCCCTTTTTGGCCATTTCTTGGGGGTCTGAATATTTGTATAGTTTCCCCAACAAATTTCTTGAACTTGTGGCTCCATCAAAAAAATATCACATAAAGTTATCTTAGGATAGAATTGGTTTCAATTATGAGGGCCAATGTTATTCACAGTAAAAATTTCCCTTTTGGTCCAAGTTAAGTTTTCCATGTTTTTCCAAAACCATATTCAGGGCTTTTTTGTTCCGCTAACCCTATAGAGGCCTAGGCTTAATCGACAGTGCTAGCATCTCTATATCACCAATGTTCCTCTTGAATTTCTGTTTTCACTTTGAGAACTTGAACTATTTACAACAGGAAATTCCTGCTGAGCCAAAAATCTTCATCTTCATATGATATATTCCCACTGTCAAGAAAAGAATCCGATCTAGTTCACTGTTCCATTCAGCAATGTTTATAGTAGTCCTACTTCTGTACTGGCCTATTTTAGTTACTTCATAAACCCATTGTAAATAATTTGTTTACAAAATATAAAACGGTATATAAGAATATTTTAGGCCTAGGCCCTGTCGTAAAATGTATCACATCATATTCCTAACCTACGCTAAAACTATTATGGACCACAAAATGAAGTAGAAACACAGATTGAGAAAATAAAAAGCACTAAGATTGTAAAAACAACTTAAGAAAACCCATTTCGAAAGACAACAGGATTATGCTACAATAAAAACCAACCAGGTCGACAACAACTAATGTCACTGCTTTATTATTACTGAGTTGTCTGAAAACAGCTGGCTAAAATATTGATTTTTACAAATTTGTTTTGCTAAAGAAATATCAAACTACTTTTCAAACAATTATTGCATGCAATAATCACATGCATTTTTTTGCACCATTTCTGAACCATCCAAAATAAAGCCAAACTTAATATAAAAATTGTTAACTTATTGTTTTATTAAGAAATTGACTAGGGGTAATGAAAGTCCATGATTGGCTGTTTTGAAATAACACCTAAATTTGGAACTATTAAAAATGTAAATGTGCTAAGAAGTGGACATTCTGCTGTAAGATTATTTTTAGAAAGAGTACTGCTTTGTTAACCTCAAATCAAAATTTGGATTTGCTAAAATTTTTAATGAGTTAACAGTGAAAGGAAACTAAAACCATACAACTTTGAAATTGTGGAACACTCTGTATACAAGAAGCAAAATAAATAAAAACATTTTCATAATGATCAGTGAATAGATCATAATCCTTTAAAATTAGGTATTGCCTCGACTTACCAAAGTCTTTAAAAAAATGACACCTCCCCTCTCAACAAAAGTGCTATTTTGGTGTAAAAATTATTTTTCTAAATTCTTTGAGGTCGAAATATGGGGGGTTTCTGTTAATACGAATAAGGTTGGTTTTTTCGGTTTAAGCCTCAATACATCGCGGATGGGTGGTCTGCCTCATATTTGTGGTATTTATTTCTGGTTTAATTTTAAGTGATAATTGGAGACATTTTGTAAGAATAATAATATATTAAAAGGTGTGTGTGTATTAAATATTGGTTTTGTTTCAGTATTTTGCATTATTGTTAAAAAAATATGTCTGGATTAAACTTATAAAAATTTTAATGTTTAATTTAATAAGGGGGGAGGGGGTTTGAAAAACTTAAAATGTTGCCAATATTGTAGTAGATTGGAACCTGTTATTTGACTTTGTCTTACAGAGTGGGGTGTTGGAGAAGCATAAGTCATCTGAACTCAGTGAACATCTCGCCCAGATACTTACAGAGGTGTCAGGTGTGGCGGGGGTGGAGACAGGGGATTCTATGAAAGGTCACTTTTTCTGTCAATCCTCGCCGACTGCTGGATTCTTTGACGTCCCGCTGTCCTCAGTTTGAGGGAGGTGACCAGCACGATGCTCATGAACTCTTGAGACATCTGTTGGACTCTGTGCATACGGAAGACTTGAGAGTAAGTACAATCCTGGATTTGATCCTGGGTAGCTTAGGTATCTGATTGAACTGGATACTTTAAAACTCTGTTATAAATTATATTTTAGTTCTCTAAATGTTTTGAGACCCTGCTAGCCAAAATCTTCTAATCCCTCTAATTCTCTCCAGGTTGGGTTAATCGTACTGATTTTTGTGCTTAACCCTTTAAGGGAGTATGGACGTAATATGACGTCTTCTTTTGATAGGCTAAAATGAGTAATGAATGAAATCCAAAAAATTACCAAAAGGAGTAAAAAATTAAAATCTTTAAAAATCTCTTAAAAAATGTTTATTTACATTTGAAAGCCATAAAAAAAGGGACTACGTGTTCTACAAGTCAATATTTCAGTACTTTTTCAAAATCAAAATGTTTTATTTCCTCACTACGGCAGAATCAATCAATATTTATTTTTATTTTTTATTTAATATCTTTATTTATATTTTGCACATGAGTAACAATAAATAGCGTCACTAAAAATAAGTTACTATAATAGTTATGAGTAAAATCATAATATTGTATAATAAAATTCTTCAAATGAATAAAATGCCTTTTGAATTAAATACTTTTTTAACATTGATTTGAACTTCTTTATGTCTCGAACACTTGATATTATTTTTGGAATTGATTTTAAAATTTTTATTCCAACATAAGAATTTTTTTTTTATAGTACTCCAAATTATGCTTAGGTAATACTAATTCCTTCTTATTTCTAGTGTTATATGTATGATTTTCACAGTGACTCTTGAAAACTGGACTGATGAGTCTTAACATACATCACACATTCTAAAATGTAAAGGCTATGCACTGTTAAAATATTTAGTTCAGTGAAATGATTTTTAACTGATTCTTCCTTATGAATTTTTAACTGATTCTTCCTTATCAATTTTTTAACAATATTCGCAGCGCCTTTTTTTTTTTGCAAGATAAGAATTTTATTAAAATTTTGATTTGTGGTTCCTCCATACACACCTATTCCATGTGCAATATGGGATTGAATGTGGGCATGAAAGAACCATCTTTAAAGCTGATAAGCTGCATAAATAAGACAGTCTTTTAATAGCATATATTCCAGAATTGATACGATTTATCACCTGTTCAATATGCAAATCCCAGCTAAGGTTGTTGTCTATGATTAGTCCTGATCAGTTACTATGATTAGTTTTGTATTGCGAACTTGACCCAAACAGGAATCATTTAATAAGATATTGGGACTTGAGTGTTTTCTACTTTGTTTGGTACTGAAAGAAATAAAGTTAGTTTTCTCTGTATTTAGAACTAATTTGTTGTCAATGAAAAATGTTTGTAATTTTGAAAGTTCCAAATACACCGTTATTTCTAATTCAGCTTCTGTTTTGGCAGAAATGATTAAGTTTGAGTCATCTGCAAATAAACAGAGCTGGTTTTTGTTATTTTCAAGAATACTAAGGTACTTTGGCATTTCCATTATGTAACAAATAAATAATAAAGGACCCAAAATAGACCCTTGAGGTACTCCATTTCTTACTATTTGGATGTTAGATTGAAATTTTTGTAATTTGTTATTTTCTATGTGAGATATCTCAAACATACTGTTTTCTATTGGAAAGATATGTTTCAAACCATCTTAGATGGATGTTATTGATTCCTAAATTTTTCAATTTCCCAAGTAAAATGTCATGAGATATGCTATCAAAAGCTTTTGACAGATCCATGAATATTCCTGTTACATTTTCGTTTTTGTCAACTGATTCTATTATAGATTCAGTGAACTCTACCAATGCTGTTATAGTAGATTTATTTTTTCGGAATCCATGTTGTGCCTTATCATAAAGATCATTTTACCTCTAGATGTTTGACTAACCTATGATACATGGTTCTTTCAAAAATTTTTGAGATTGATGGTAAAATTGAAATTGGACGATAATTTTGAATATCTGTTGCTGAGCTTTTTTTGAAGACTGGGATAACCTTTGAAACTTTTAATTTGTCAGGAAATATGCCTGTAATGAGAGAAGAATTTATTAAATGCAATAATGGTTTACTTAAGGAATGTTTGACAAATTTTATCAATTTCACTGGAACTCCATCATATTCCACTAGACGATTTATTTTTGAGAGAGTCAAAAATTTGTATCAATTCTGTTTCAGTCAAGGGCGAGCATTGAAATTTTAATAAAGTGTTACCAGGTTTGTGATTGTCACATTTGTCATATTTTGGCTGTACTGAAGGAAGATCCTTTAACAGTGCATCTGTCACATTTATAAAATAATCATTAAAGGAAGATTGCAATAAGAGATGGATCACTAATAGATGGATTCTTTAGTTTTTAGTACAAGATTGGCCTTCACATTTACTTTTATTCTTTTTTGTTTCTTTATTTATAATTTGCCATGTTGTTTTACTAATATTTTCTGTGTTTTTTGATTTTGGTATCAAAATAATTTTTCTTACATTTAGTTAGTTTTGAATTGTATTGTTTAAACTTTATTCTTAACTTCATTTTTTAAATTATCAGATTTTGTAAGCCTTGACAATTTTACTAAGACAAATTATTTCATTTTTTTCATCCTTTAAATCTTGTGTAATCCAAGTGTGCTTTTTATTTTCTTTTTTAATTTGTGTAAGCGGAAAACAAAGGTTAAAATAGTATCTGAAGATACTGTCAAAACAATCATATTTTTCATTGACTGTTGAATAAAAGACTGGGAGCCAATCTTCTTTTTCCAATAAAGATTTAAAAAGAGTACCATATTATTTATTAATGAAAATTGTCTTCCAACAAAAGTTAATGTTTTCCCAGTTTTTATTTGGGTTTGCAGAAGTTCGAGCATTTGTGCATCATGGTCAGGATAAGGCTGTTATAATTCCTGAGAGACTTTAACTTCATTTTTTATTAATATTTGTCAAAAAAATTATCTATACAGGATTTACATGTTGGTGTCACTCTAGTAGGAAAATCAATTAAGAAACTCATTCCATGGCGATTTAAAATGTTCTTAAGTTCCTTTGTCTCTTTAGATTCATTTAACATGTTAATGTTAAAATCTCCTGTAATGATTAAATATTTGTCTTTTGCTACAAGAAATTTCTATAAGAGAGTTTAATCTATCTAAAAATTCGTTATTGTTAAATTGAGGTGTTCTATAAACTCCTGCTAACTATAAAACTATACTTTTCTATCTTAAATTTAGCTAAAAACAACATTCAAATAATTTGTCCTGACAAAGTTCAACAACAGTTGGAAAAAACCAGCTGCCTCCCCCTTAAACCCTCCTTTGAGAGGAATTGCTACACCTCCTCCCGAAGTTGTAGTACGAGAATATTCTGATATTAAAATATAATTTTCTATGTTAAAGCGTTCAAGTTTGATTTTTGACATATTGTGTTCACACACACATATCTCAAATAGCACTTTATTTTTTTGAAAGTGTTATTTGGAATTTATTATAAATTAATTCTGAATTCATTTGAGTAAGTTCTACATTCTAGCTAATTGATGTGGAAGCATATTGTTTTTAAATTTATTTTACAGACATAAAAAACAAAGCTATAAAAATATTTTCACAGGAATAAGTGCTAGTTGGGTTTTTCTATTAAAAGTTATTTAAACCTTATTGAAATTTTATGTGTTGATCTTTTAATAGTGCTTTGAATGTTACAATTTTCTGTAACAAAGTTTAATGTGTAAAAAATGTTAACAGAGGTATCAGAAAGCGATTTTGAATCACATTGGATACAAAAAGGATCTAGATGAGCTGGAGGAGGACAAGAAGACATTTGGAAAAAAGCTTAACCAGAAGGTGTGCGAGACGATTGCGATTAGGCCTGATCAGATTTTTAAGGGCTCCTTAGTCAGCATCCTTCAGTGTGAGGTGTGCAGGCATATCTCTAAGCGTGATGAACCCTTCTTGGATCTTAGCCTCCCTGTGGCACAAGATAAGGTACAGTATAGTTTTGATGATCTAGGCTAGTGTGACTTAATTAAATCATTCTTTCCTCATTTTCTTTTATTGACGATTTTTATTTTTATTGGTTATTTTCTATTGACATTGGCAGTTACAACCTAATGAGAACTTAGTATTAAAATCTCCACTTCAATTACTACCAAAAAAACTGTCATGTTGTCAATTACTACCATTCATTGGGTCAAGTTTGTTCTGTTAGCGAATTTGAGAACAACACTAAAAGTTTCACATTAAATACAGAGGTAAAAAGGATGTAATACGTCGGTGTTGTCATACCAGATCTAGGATTAATACTCTAAAGAGATTTTGAAAATCTCTTTGTAAGGCTCTAGAGATTTATAATAGATGTTTATAATGTTACCTATTGCAACCAAAAAACACAAATATGTTGACGTATTGGCCACTGTACTCTTTATACAGGGTGTACATAAAGTCCTGCACGGGTATAATATTTTACTAAACGATAACAGATAAATAAACAAGATTTGGTACATCAATACTACACCTAAAAATCTACTTTTTGAAGGAACTATCAGTTTTCTGTAATATCATGGGGACGTCCCACAAGGAGTCAGAAGGAAATCTTAAATAGGAGCATAGGTCAATATGGACATCATTTTTTTAAAGGGCTTATCTAGCAGAGTGTAATGCCGCAAACCGCACTCAAAAAGATTGATCCAGTTAAAAAATGGCGGCTGTTCAAAGATTTTACTTGGTTACATTTTATTAGTAGCCATAACCCCAGTAAAGGAAAACTGCAAACCAAACGAATACTGCAGCTAACTACTACATTATGCTTGTCAGTTGTACAGAAGTGAATTATGACATTAGTTATCCTCAAGGGTTACAAATTTGGTCCTAATATATTGATAACGGGGAAAACCTGATAACAGTAACAATTAGAAATCTCAGCGACCTATGACGATCGGAAACACTTCCTGTTTTCATAAAGTGTTGAACAGTTCTCCCTACAGTTGTTCTAGAAATTGGCTGGCCTCTCGTGAAAGTAGTCATTAAAATAAATGGCATGCTTCCTCGTGGTGATCGTCTATACGTTCACGTTCGTCAAGCGACATAGTGTAGTTGAAGAACTACAAGCAATACGAACAAACTCTTTTGTACTAAAGCGCACTGATAAAATGGATGACAGCACTACTAAAACAAGAAAACTAGAATAGCCTACTATGAATAGACTGGCTAATAGGAAAGTCCTAACTGCGACCCAAAGATAAGAGATTTCTAATTGTTACTGTTATCAGGTTTTCCCCGTTATCAATATATTAGGACCAAATTTGTAACCCTTGAGGATAACTAATGTCATAATTCACTTCTGTACAACTGACAAGCATAATGTAGTAGTTAGCTGCAGTATTCGTTTGGTTGCAGTTTTTCCTTTACTGGGGTTATGGCTACTAATAAAATGTAACCAAGTAAAATCTTTGAACAGCCGCCATTTTTTACTGGATCAATCTTTTTGAGTGCGGTTTGCGGCATTACACTCTGCTAGATAAGCCCTTTAAAATGATGTCCATATTGAACCTATGCTGCTATTTAAGATTTCCTTCTGACTCCTTGCGGGACGTCCCCATGATATTACAGAAAAACTGATAGTTCCTTCAAAAAGTAGATTTTTAGGTGTAGTATTGATTGTACCAAATCTTGTTTATTTATCTGTTATCGTTCAGAAAATATTATACCCGTGCAGGACTTTATGTACACCCTGTATGTCTAATAGTGCCATCACAATAGGAGAGTTTTAATGTTCTCCACAAGTCTCGAGTACACTATTGATTTTACATGTCCATTAAAGTTTTGTATTTTTCGAGTTAGAAACCTCTTGGAGACCATCCTACTAATCCTTTCACCCCCTAGCCACACAAGCACATAATGTTCCTAAGATGTGCTTACACACATACATACATTACGTGAACCAAAGCTCCACAAATATGTACATGAACCACAGATCCTGTCTCAATGTATATAAGAGTACAAGTTATTAGTAGAACATGAAGATCATACTTAAGAAATTGTTCATGGTTTTCATCATTCAGCCTAGGTGGTGGAATGCAAGGGTTCTAATTTGAATGTTTTGTAATACCTGACAACATTTAGACAAAAAAATGCTCCATGTGTCTGATGCACAAAGTGAAGATTGTATGTATCTGCCTTAGGATGAAAATTCATAATGCTCTTTACAACTCTTACAAGCTCTTAAAGTAAATAGGAGCTAAGTGGGAAATGTATCATTTTGGAATGTTTGTTAGAACTTTGGTATAAGGAACAGTCTCTTGGAGTTTGTTGGTATAATTAAGAGCTCGTTGTTGGTTTTTGAGATTTTCTTGCTTAGTTTTTTAAGTTGCTATATTGCCTTTTACGTGTCTTTTGTTGTTGGCTGACTAAAATTCTTTAAGTGAGTATAAAAAATGGCTGAGCCCTAAAAGATAATTATATTTGTTATAAAATAATATTTGTTTTGTAAAAGGAGTTTTTCATGTAGGTTTAATAAAAACACAGGATGACACAAAACCAATATTTTCAATTTACTACAAAATGTACTTTATTGAATATTAATGAAAACCTAACAAATAGTTCAGCAAGAAAATTTTTTAACTGGTGGTGTTTGAGGGAACTTGGTCTAATGAAGTTAACTGTTTTTACAAGTTCATTCATTACTTTAGCTACATCTAGGTGTTTATCATGCAATGCCTTATTAATGGATGATAATGCGGTGATAAATTATGTTTTGAACAACCGCCAGCTGTTTTGTTTTAACAGAATTGCAAATGTTTCCAACTACTCCAGTTTTTTGTACCAGACATATTTTTCCTCACCATAATTGGTAACCCCCCTCAATGCATTTGAAGTTGAGCCCAAGATTAGAAATAGTTTTTCACTTATTTTTGCAAAGATTTTGTCTCCGGTTACCATTACTCTTTATAGAGTGAACGTCAAGACAACTCTTCTGTGATTTTAAAATCACTGTTCGCACCATGAACAAATAAAAATACTTGTAGTTGAGAGTCAGTGACATCAGTTGATCAAGAGCGATTGAGAACCATTCAAAGTCCTTGCATGGTATTTCATTTGATCAAACAACGTTATTTCCAAGATCTTTTGTACGACACGCTACAGTGTTCACCGACAAAACCAGCATTGTGAACAGTGAACGTTCATACCCGGGGGGCAGATTTCTTCCACACCTAGAATCACAATCAATCTTTCACCAATTGGCCATCGGTAAAAGGTTTACCAGCATTAGCCAGCAGCCTATTTTGGCTGGGATTGGCATTGAAAAATGTCTCTGATTTACAGCGAATTTTTCAAAGAAGCAATTTTGTCCTCTCGTAGTTTGCATGTTAAATTAGTATACTTGCTCCTGTGTTTTGTTCTATAATGTCTACTACAGACATTAAATTCTTTGATAACAGTGACAGTCTTGTTGGAAATAAGAAATAACGATTCATTACTGTTATCGATCATTAAATAGTTATGAGGACTGTGTATTAAACGCATGGCATTTAAAGTCAACTTTCCTTTTTTTACAAGAAGCTATTGTTATGAGCAATAAAACAGAAATATAAAAGAGAATAATGCTGGAAAGTTACTGACAAGACTGACGCGACGAAGTTATTTTGGTTCTGCCTCAGATACAGTCGGGGTAGAGAGCATAACTGCAACCGAGCTTTCAGCCTGTACACTTACAGTCCGTGCTAATCACTTACTATCTATCGCTCAGTGGTTGATCGCTACTTCATTATATCTAGTTTTAACAGTTATTGAGGAAAGAAGTGGCAAGTTGAGTGATGAGTACTAGTATGAATGACAATGAGCTAATTGTACAAAATTAATGTTTCAAAGGAAATATAACATAAAATAAATTTTGTTCAACATGGTAGCTTTCCCCGGGCTGGAAAAACATCTGTTAGCCATAGGTTGGAGATTCCTGGTATAGATAATAGACATGACCTCAGAGAGCAGGCCTTTTGAATCAAATCAAAATCTTTATTGTCTTTAGGCATATACGAGGGTCTTCCAGAAAGTAAAGAACGATTGCGCATCACGGGCGGCGCAGTTTCCCCACCACCGCGGTAGATAGCTTGTTCGTTAGCCACACCTTCTGCCTCAGTGTGAGCTGAGTAGCGGTACCGTGAGGTCACGTTTGCGTCTCCTGTGAAAGTTTAAAATGGCGGCGTTAATTGAAAATCCCGCCAAGTGTGAACTGCGTAGTGTGATACGGTTTCTGAATGCACAGAATGTTCGACCTATTGAAATTTATAGGCAAATTAAGGCAGTTTACGGTGTGACAATGCAATGAACGAGTCATCAGTGAGAAAATGGTGCATTCAATTTAAGGAAGGTCGAACTAATGTGCACGACGAGGAACGAAGTGGAAGGCCGTCACTCGTTACTGACGAGTTGGCAGCGAAAGTTGATGGAAAAATTCAACAAAACCGTCGTTTCACTTTGAGTGGTCTAGTGGAATTTTTTCCACAAATTTCAAGGTCGCTTTTGCACGAAATAGTGACTGAACGTCTTGGTTATCAGAAAATGTGTATGTGCTCGTTGGGTGCCTAAGATTCTTACTGATGTCCACAAGACTAAACGGATGGGAGCAGCTCTTGAGTTTTTGACTCAGTATGACGAAGAAGGTGAAGCGTTTCTTGACCGCATCGTAACGGGTGACGAAACTTGGGTTTCCTATCGAACCCCGGAAACAAAGCTCCAGTCAATGGAATGGCATCACTCGAATTCACCAACAAAAAACAGGAAAAGAAAACCAAATTTGAACACCAGGAAATTGATGGCAACAGTTTTTTGGGACCGAAAAGGCCTAATCCATGTGGAGTTCATGCCGAGAGGCGAAACAATCAACTCAGAGGCCTACATCGAGACCTTGCATCGGCTTCGCCGCGCTATTCAGAACAAACTACGCGGAATGCTGTCGTCGAAAGTGGTGCTGATCCACGACAATGCTCGGCCTCATTGCAGTGCACGAACCAAAGCAGAACTCAATTCTTTCAAATGGCAAATCTTCGGACACCCTCCGTTATAGTCCAGATCTGGCTCCGAGTGACTATCACTTGTTTCCAAAGTTGAAAGTGTTTTTAGGCGGAAAAAAACTTTTTGGGTGACGAAGACCTCAAAGAAGGAGTAAAAACGTGGCTTCATTCCTTGGCGGCAGAACAGTATAACGTCGGTATAGAAAAACTGGTGCCACGCTACAACAAGTGCCTTGACAGTTCCGGCGATTTTGTAGAAAAATAGAGTAAGTTTATAAGTATTTATTAATAAATTTTCATGCTCTTATCTTTTGTTTTTATTGACTTATAACAAAACGTTCTTTACTTTCTGGAAGACCCTCGTAGCAATCAACATGGTCATCATTTTATGTTACAAATCATAACTTGTCATAGTTAATGTTATAACTACTTAGGTAGGACTAGACTAGTGTAAATTGATAATATAAAACATCATTTTTGCTATAGCTAATTCTTAAATTAAAATAACATTGATAAATATCAAATAAAATCTTAAACTAAATAAATAAACTAAAATAAATTGTCAATAAATAAAATAGATAAATCATACATATTTGACAGACTTACAAAACATTTATTTCTGAATTTGGCATTTTTTTTTAAATTTATCGATACTATAGAAGGGATGAGCAGCTAGCCATCTATGTAACTTACGTTTAAAGAAACTGTCTATTGTCAAAAAAACTAAAAGATAAATCCCTGGTTGAGAGTGGTAACTTATTATATAGTCTAATACACATTATAGTATATGACTAGATCTAATTTTTTCGAATCTTGTGAAGGGTACATTAAGACGATTACCATGCCTTGTAGATTTTTCATGGATTTCATTCCTTACATTATGCGATAAAATATCTTTATGAATATTATATCAATAAATAAAATATATATAGAGATTAAAAACAGTTAAAATACCTAAATTAATAAAAAATGGTTTAAAATTAGTCAGGTAGTGAAACGTGGTAATTATTTGAACAGCCTTCTTCTGTATCAAAAGGATATCTTTAAGGTTGCTGGAATTGCCCCAGAAAATCAAACCATAGCTAATTATTGACTGAAATAGACCATATGTGTTTTGCTCGTGACAGCTTACAATCAATGTACACGCCTAAAAACTTAACACAATCATCAAACTCAATATCATCTGTAGCAGGCCTAAGACTAAACAGAACTGATTTGGTATTGTCATTATTTAAAAGTAAGGTTATTAGCTGAAATTGGTAAAAAATAATCACAAATTTTGTTATGTTTATGAATTAAGTCTAAAGATTTGACGGAGTCGTACATCTATTTCAGCCTCAGCCACCAGGGGCCAAGAGGAAACAGAATTGCAACAGTCCTGTGGAGGAAGAGCAGAATGTGGAGGTGGTAATGTCCAAGCATCAGATGAAAAAAGAGAGGAAAGCTGCACGGCGGGGAGGCAAAGGGAAATGGAAGTGGACACAAGAAAGATGAAAGTCAAGGAGAGCCCACCATTGAAGAGGAAGATAAGAAGGGTAAACTAGATTTTCTCACTATGTAACAAACTTGTTATTAAGAATTGTATTCTCCTTTAGTTTTATGTACAGAAGATAAAAAAATACTTTGATTAAATGTTACTGATAAAAGTAGTTTATCAAAAGAAGGTTAAAAACTCCTCTAATTTAAGTAAGGGTATTTGGAGTGTAATTAGTTCTCATATCAACTAATTACACCTCTTTTGGGTTTAATTTCGCCTCAATAAAGAAGTGTTTCTTTCTTATCAGTATAAAAATCATTTACAATAGTATTAAAAACTAAAATTAACAGTTTATTTTTTTATACAAAGTGAACATTAGCAATGTTCTTGATGACTATTTTATTACTGACTGTTTTTGTGGAAGAAATAGTGCTTAATTTGAGCTTCTGAAAGAGTGAATTTTACTGTGAAGGTATGAGTAGCAGTGTGAATTAGTACTCTTAATTTTTTAATGGTTTAGTCCAGTACGTGGAGACCAGATAGAATAAAATATTAGATTGGATCTTGGAATAAGTCTAATTTTATTGTTTTAAGAATAAAAAAAGTTGAATTTTGAAATAATTTTGTTTTTGTAATGTATAACTTCATGAGGAGAATAAAGATATTGACTTATTTATTATTAATATAAATAGCTTGAAAAAAAAATACATTGCTAAATATGATGAAATACGAGGGTCATTCAATAATTAAAGAGACAAACAGGTCTGGGGAGAAAACTGTTGGTAGGGTAATTTTGGTACTTTTATAGCTGCTGGGATAAACCCTGATCAACTAATTGATTAACATTGTTGTTTTTATAATCTCAAAATACATTTAATTATGGCAAGTCCACATGAAAATTCCACTTTAGTTGAACAACGTTCTGTTATTCGTTTTTTACTTGCTGAAGGTGGAAAACCAGTGAATATATACTATAGAATGACTAAAGTGTACAGTAAAAATTGTTTGCATTGTGCAAATTTTTATAAATGGGTAGAACAGTTCAAAAATGGCTGAGACTCAGTGACTGATGAACACTGTCCTGGACGACAAGTTGAGGAGTTTCCCTCACTGGAAAGTGCTCCCTTCCTCAACAAAATTTTAACATGTGATGAAACTTGGGTTCACTATTATGAGCCAGAATCAAAAAGGCAAAGCATGGAGTGGAAGCACACCAGCTCACCTATCAGGAAAACAATTCAAAACCCAAGAATCAGCAGGAAAGGTCATGTTGACAGTGTTTTGGGATGCTGAAGGTCCAGTTTTTTGTGATTATATTGAAGAGCACCGTACAATTAACAGCCAATACTATTCAGATATGCCTTTAAACAAAGTGAAGCCTGCCATGAGATAGAAACGTTGTGGATCTCAGAGGAGCAGTGTGATTCTCCAACAAAACAAGGCACGTCCTCATACTGCTCAACTAACTCGAGAAACCATTAACATAATAGGCTGGGAAGTACTGCCTCACCCTTACAGTCCTGATTTAGAACCAAGTTATTTCCACTTGTTTGTTCCTCCGCTGAAGGAGGCATTGCGTGGAATGAGGTTCCAGGATAACAAGGACGTCAAGAAGCTTATGGGGAATTAGCCCAAACACCAAGATAAAGAGTTCATTGCAACTAGTCTTTGCTTTTGTTATCAAAAGCTTGTGGTCTGTTGGAACAAGTGCATAAATGTTCAAGGGGATTATGTTGAAAAAAAGTAAAATTGTTGTTTTGTAAAAATAAATTGTTTCCTCTCTAGATCTGTATATCTCTTTAATTATTGAAAGACCCTCGTATCACAAATTTATCAAAACACTATGTATAGTAACTGATTGAGCTGATAACACATCTTGTAAATGCTTCATAAAAATATAGAACTTTTCCAATTGTTTTAAATTATTTTGTAAATATTTATTTTGCAACTGCTTACCATAAGTTTTACCTAAGTTTACATCAAAACTGTTAATGTATAACTTATGCTAAATTTTGTACTAGTTCCAAAAATATTTGTAGTTATCCTAACTTTTACTTTAAAACATATTTATTACTTGGCTTTGTATGAAATAGCGCACCTGTATCCTGTAGTTCAGTTTTAATAATTTGTGTTGTGTTTAGTTTTTTATTAAGTGCATGTTTTAGAGTTAGTGAAGTTGACACACAAACATGGTGGTTGTGATTCCTGACTTAGGCGTGTCACAACGCTCTGGTATGATTTCTTTACTATAACATAGTTTTGGTTAGGTTAGTTATTTACCTGAAGAAGCAATTAGATTGCAGATCTCGAAGCATAGTGTTACTTGATGTTCTTGTTTTACTGAACGATGGCAAATGTCTGGAAAAATCCGGTTTCCTTTATAAAATGGTGCTGGAATTGAATTTAATATTTTAACTTATTTAACTCCTTGTTTTTGTTGTTTTGTTGATATAGATTCCTTGAATGGAGAGCAGAGTGATGCGGATGTAGAAGACAATGAAGATAATGGATATGAGGATCAGGACCACAAGACTGAGATAGGGGAGTCTGGGTACTGCTCAGAGAAGCAAATGTCAGCCAGAGGAAGTCCTGTGACCACTCAGAGTCCGGAAGAGGAGGTAAAACCTAGAGACCAAGACTTCCTGGAATACCATACCTGCCAGCCCAACCCTGAAGCCCCAAATTTCCTAGCAAACAGAGCTGAATCTGGGCTTGGCTCCATTCAGGAACTGACTGTCACAATACCAGAGGAAGTCAATACGGAGTGCACAAGTCAAGATTCGGTCAAAGTCAATGCCAGCAATGGTTCTTCAGATAGTCAACACGGGAACTTCAGAAATGTTGATTCTTTATTGCCTGAAATGCATCCACCCAATGATGACAGTATAGATCGCAGGGCAAGGATCTTTGAATGGGATTGCACTGAGGGTCAAAGTCAAGGACAGCAGCTATGTGAATTTATCTCTCAGTCAATACGGATCAGAGATTACCATCTCACCCAAGTGTTCACCGAAGGGCAGTCCTGTTTCAGGATCTCACAGCAATGACAATATGTCGGTGTGTACCAGTTTACCTCACAGCAATGACAACATGTCTACATGCAACAGTCTTCCAGAAAATGTCTCGTTACTCTTGAACAGTCCAGTCAAAGGCCAACTTTCCCAGAGGGAGGAGGCCAGTGGATCAGAAGAGAGACCTGAGTCCAGAATGGACTGTCAGAAGAACAGAAGCAGTCCTGTGGATTTGACGGATCCAACAGAATTGAACCCAGGACTCCTTAAGCTCTCATTGGAAGAAGTGACTCGTTGTGCAAGAGAAACTGAAGATACAGACGGAGTCGAAGAAGCAATAAATTTCACCTCAGTTTTGGACAGTAAACCGGCTGAGCCGGTTGTGAATGATGATCCGAATGGATTTGTCTTAGTGGGAGGGGTGACGACGACAACACCAACAACTAGCAAGAGTCCAACACCACTTCCCCCTCCCCTCCCACTATTCACAAACTTCGTATTCATTCACCCACTCTGAACCGAATCCTCAGAGAAATTCTAGTTCATACCTCAGGAATAAGGTAGAAGATGGGGAGTTTTCTCTCAAATCATGTTTGAACCAGTTTCACCACTATCGAATTGTTGGCTGGTGGCAACAAAGTGGGCTGTGACGCTTGTACGGAGAAAAATCAATAAAGGTAATTCATTTCATATTAATAGATCACCTGTGCTGTATTACTTAGAACTCATTGTGCCTGGGTTCTGGTGCTAACAAAAGATGCATTACAGGAAATGTAATTCACAACTAATCATGTCAATTGATAATGTGCTTTTATATATAGAGATATTAGGTTGGATTTTAGTAAATAAGTAATAGAGCTACTCTGACACCAGCAGCTAGCTTACATATTACTCTACACATCAAATCAAATCAAATCAAAATTTCTTTATTCATTGGCACAACATTGTACACTGAATGGTGTCATCAATAGCATTGTACATCTAAAGTATTATTATTAACTATATAATTTGACATGTTCTGTATTTAAAATTCGTTAAAACTATAAAGAGCCTTGTCAATGAGAAAATATTTTAATTTTGATTTGAAAGTTGATAAAACATTTTCTTACTTTAAATATTGAGGTAATTTATTATAAAATATTGTGCCCATATATTGAGGTTTTTTGCGGAAAAATTCTAAATGATGTGTGCGAATGGCAAGGTCATTTTGATGCCTGGTATTGTATTGGTGAAGTGTACCAAGCTGTGGCAAATTGGAAAATCTGAGCTTTACCGATAATATTGTTTCATAAATATACATACCATACACGGTCATTATACCTAATGAAATAAAATGTTCTTTTGACGATGTGCCTGGTTTAAGTTTAAAAATTGATCTTACTGCTCTCTTTTGGATTTTTAAAATTGAGTCTAAATTTCTAACTGTTGTGGCACCATATATTGAAATCCCAAAGGAAATAACGGAATGAATATAAGAAAATAGACTGTTCTTAGAGTTTTGGACATCACAAAAATTTCTTAATCTATTTAAAGCATAGACGCCTGAAGCTGCCCTTGCAAGAACACTTTCAATGTGAGAGCTCCAGTCCAGGTTCTCGTCAATCGATAATCCTAAAAATTTTGAATTTGCTACTTGGAAAATATGGCTATCTTTATTTATTGTTACTGTTGGCTTGATTATTTTTTTCATTTATTTTGTGGTTAAATACTATAAAGTTTGTCTTATCAACATTCAAAAGTAATTGATTTGCTTCAAAAAATTGAGCCAAAAGTGATAAGTTAGTGCTGGATGACTCCTCCACTCCCTTTATTGAAGGTGCAGAAATTTTTAGGTTTGCGTCGTCGGCATAAAAACAAAGTTTTCCAGGTTGCCTGATTTTAGGTACATCATTGATATAACAAATGAAAAGTAAAGGTCCCAGTATGGAACCTTGAGGAACCCCATGCTTCACATCTGAAATCGAGGATTTGTAAAGTTGTTTATACATTGTCCCTTTGTTGTGGGAGAAATATTCCAATTCGACAAATTGTTTTCTATTATTCAGATATGAGTTTAACCATTCAAAAGCTTTACCTTCTACGCCAATTTGTTTTTAATTTAGACAACAACAAAACATGAGAAATTGAATCAAAAGCTTTGCTCAGATCCATGAAAACTCCAATTACCTTTTCATGATTATCTATGGAGTCAATAACTGATTCAAGAAATTCTGTGGCTGCGGTTAAAACAGATTTTCCCTTTTGGAAACCATGTTGATTGCTGTTAATTATATTGTTTTTTTCCAAATAAATTTTAAATTGATTGTAAAAAGCACGTTCAAAGATTTTGGAGATTGATGGAAGCAAAGCAATGGGACGATAATTTTCTACGTGGGTTCTGTTCCCTTTTTTAAATAGAGGTTTAATCTTTGCAATTTTCAATTTTTCTGGAAATATTCCTGAAATAAAAGAAGAATTTATTAAGTGAGTGATAGGTTTTATTAGCGATTTCCTGGCTTTCTTAATGAGAACAACAGGAATGTCGTCATATTCTAAGCTTGTTTTTAGACTGATCATAATTTTCTCTATATCTTCTTCTGTGACTGGCTCTAGTCTAAATCTAGAAAAATTACAAATAGGTTGTTGTTGAACTGAAGGTCCTGTGGAGCTTGACAAATTAGGCAGTATAGATTTATCTACTAGATCTGAGAAATATCTGTTTATAAATTCGCTTAAGTTACCAGGGTCTGTACAAAGTTGATTTCTAACCTTAAGCTCTATATTTTTATTACTATTGTTGTTTACACCAACTTCCCTATTAATCATCCTCCAGACAGTGGCATTAACATTCACAGACTTTTCCAACTGACTATTAAGATATTGTTTCTTTTGATGCAGAATATTTGTCTTAAATAATTTGTTTCTTGATTTTACCTCACTATAAACAAGTGGGCTTTGAAGTTCTCTAGCTAGGCTACTTAATTCAATAATTTCTAGCTTTTCTAATCTGAGCTCATCTGTTAACCACATATTTTTATTCAACTGTTTTCGACTTAAGGTTTTAGGAAAATGGAGGTTAAAGTAGAACAATAAAATACTATGAAAAACATCATATTTTGAAGTAACAGGAGCTAAATATAAGTCTGTCCCATGATTCTTGTTGCAATGAATACAAAAATGAATGTGTGTTCAAATCTGAGAACTTTCTAGTATACATTTGAATGGATTCATTGGGATGAACAGTAATTTTACTTTTATGTTTAATAGGGGTATGTAATAATGCTAAGAACTGCCCATCATGGTCTGAGAGTTGAGTATTAATTCCGATTAGTTTGATAAAATTCATATTAATGTTGGTGAAAATGTTGTCTATAGTTGTGGCTGATGACTCCGTAATTCTAGTTGGAAATTTTACTAAAGAGCACATTCCATTAGAAACTAACAAGTTGTTCAGTTTCAATGCACTGTTGGATTGTCCCATCATATCAATGTTTATATCCCCCGCTATTAAAATGTGCTTATATCTTTTGTCTACATGTTCCAATAAAACTTCCATACTTTTTAAGAATTCTGGTTCAATTTTTGTTATGGGATTTCTGTACAAGATTTCTGAAAATTTAGACTGTTTTTCGAGAAAAATATTTTTTATTTCAACCATGCAACATTCAAATATTTCATCCTTCAATAAATATCCAATGTCTGGAATTTTAATTTCTTTCCAAATCACACTTGTTTTGGATAAAATTACTACACCTCCTCCTCTGCAGCTTTCTCTTGCATAGCTAGAGTTTAAGACATAACCATTAATATTTAACCTTTGAAGCATCATCTTGGTCATTTTATGCCTCAGTTAAAATCACTATATTAGGGTTTTTATTTCACTCAACGTAATTTCTAAAGATTCTAAAGGATGATTGTAATCCTCTAATATTTTGATGGAACAACCCAAATGTGCTATTGCTTACAAAGCTTCCAAAGTCACATGGCTTATCTTTAATGACAGTACATGGATTATTGTAAGTACTGTCTGAAACATAATTTAAAATTGTAACTACTACCTAGGTGACGCTCCTGTGCACAGGAGGAAGACAGTTTTTTTTTTGAGGTGTAGCATTCAAAGAGCAAACTGAGGCAGGTACTGCCTGATTTAATGATTCACCACAAACACCACCGTTACTCTGCTTTAGCGCCTCAGAAAATGTGAGGTTGCCCGGTTGCCACAAACACATCACTAGCCCGATCCTGTGATTCTTGCTGATTCCTGGATAGCGACACCAAACTCACTGGAGACCTCACTGCTGCTGGTTGATGTGACTCAAGATTGATGATTTCTGATGGGTGGTTAAGAGCTGGTAAGGTGGGAGCAGTCTTTGTTTTTCTCCTCAATAAGGTTCTTCAGTTCCCTGTTAAAATCTTCATGAGATAAACCATTCCTTAGTGATCGAAATGATTTTTGAAAATATGAGACAATGGTAACAGTGGCTCCTGTGCATTGTTGAAATTTTATTACATTGTCTAGAAAGAGTGTCAAACTGACCCTATCACGTACGCAGCCCATTGGGGAGCATATCAAGTGCTTCAGATCCCTCCTTTTAAAATTTTGAGACAGGTCAGAAAAAGCAGTGTCATAGTCCTGTTTACTTGGTTTGCCATAATATTTATCCTTAGTTATAAGACTATACACTGTTGCACTGTTTGCATTATCTTGTAGAGCCAGATGGCGTGTTACGCAATGTGATAAGTTTAGGCTGGCCAAATTCCTGTTTGAAGACGACAGCCACACCAGCTGACATGTGACGAGGGTCATCCAAGTCCCCGGAAAATGCTGTGTGCGGAATCCGACAGTTTTTGTCATATCGAAAGCGTTTAATAACATCTCTCATAAGTGTTTCAGTAACATTGATGGTATTACAGTTTATTTGGGATTCTGTATATTTGTTATACTATTGTTTGGTTGTGTATTTAATTTCAGAATATAGTCAACAATCATTGATGCAAGTTTCTTCTTTCCACTGTGAATTAAATGAATGCCTTTTCGGGAGAAATGAAATCTCTGAAAAGAGTCGAGATCGATAAGACTAACGTTGTTCATTCTAAGAACTAGTTCCCTAATATAGTTGTTTGCCAGAGCTATGTTGTAATGTATCATATGGTCTGGCTGGACATCATATCTAGGAGGAATTGTTGTGATACAGACTGGTCTGTTCTTACTCAGGGCATTTAATTCGCATTCCATTTTATCAAAGATAACTTGTGTTGAATTTGCAGTTATATTGTTTGTACCAGCCAGCAAAAAACAGGGGTCCGAGTACACGTGACTTGCCAGCCTGACTACAGACATATTGTATATCTGCACCAGGCTTGACCCAACCCATCAACATGAATTTTTTCCATTGCTAAAACAGACCGATAAGCTCAGGTATGCCCCTTCCCTGGCTGTCAGCGTAAAACTCGACTTTGGACAGTTTCCTTCTCACTTCTGCAAACCTTAAGATCGATGGTGTTTTTTGTTTTACCTTCATTAATTAGTTTTAATACAAAAGGAAATCGCCTTTAACAGCTAGATTTGTTTGCCTTGGATGGGTTGTCATTATGCAAGTGCAGTGAATCTATTTGAAGTTGGGATAACAAACATGTTTTTCCTTGTTACATTTTTTTGTCTTTGATACATCTGTGATTTTGTATTTCTAAACCCAATCATCACTTGACTGCATGGCTAAATATTGCTGTCATCAATATTCTGTTGAGATTGAGACAATAAGGGCTTGAACATCATGTCTGATACTATATGAGGATCCAAACGTAGATATTGGTAATTCTGCCACAAATAAGCTAGTTGGGCTCGCTTTGACATAACATCTATGTGTCTCAATGAGCATGGTAGTGTTGGTGACAATTGCCCTCAAGGAGTCCTCCATCCCGGTTTTTACCAGATGTAAAAGAATGTCTGTAAATAAAAATCATTTATAAATGCCACAATCAACAGTATTGGTTTGTTGTGGAACGTTAATTACTTGAAGAGGAATTTCAGCTTTCCAATTTAAGATGTTTTCTAACTTTTTTTGGCAATAAGCTGGGCATGAGCAAGGTTGTAAGTGCCACAAGAATCAAAGTATAGAAATCTTTGCAGTTCTTTATCATACATCATCAGGCTTCCAATGAGATCCTTCTGTTTTATACAGGTTTTGTTGTGTGTGTCATCCGGATCACTTTCATTTATTTGGTGTTGTACATCATGAATAGGGAAAAATATATATGTGTTTTATTACTTAATTCCAACGGTTCTAAGAGATGGTCGGAGTCTTCAAGGCATTTAATGGCGTGTGTTAATTACTGCGTTCATTAACACAATGTTTGTATCAGATCTCAAAACAGAGAAAGTAAGTGTGTCGTAGTATAATTGAATTGTTTCATCTGTTACCCACTTGTTTTTCCAACACAGATAAAACAATGGATAATTTCTCGTCGGTATTTGATTGCTTATTGAATTTTTGCATCTTGAAAGGGGTCTCCTCTGTTTGAGTATAAATATGTATTTGAGGAGGAAGAGACTCTTCTAGATAATTTTGGTAAACCCCTGAGCATAGGAGTTCCCTTTTGTATGCCAATGATGTTTTGTTTAATCTTGTGTGGTATTTTTTGTAATTGTTGTAGGTGTTTTTTTTATGTTCAAATTCAATTTCATTTAGTGCTACTTTGTAACTATCCTTGTTTTTCTTTGCTGCTGATTCAAGTGGTGTACTTATTCTTATTAAACTCATTATAAGGACGTATATCAGTTCTGTTGATTTTAGCGGTTTCATTAGTTGAGAAAAACACAACAGTGTACTTAGTGCCATTGTTGCATTTATTAATTATCTATATGAGTTATTTTTGCAGGCCAGAAGGGAAGTCCTCTTACTTTGGCAAACACCAAGTCATTATTTTTTAAAAAATCATTGTTGTCAGTTATAGCAGACTTATGGTTTTCTGCTGGTGGACATAAACATTTTAACAAAATAACACTGCAATAAGCATTTGATAAACCTTTATACAAAAAAGCAATAATATATACCAAGTCTAAAATAAAAGTGTGATCAGATACACTGTCTCATATGGATAGTCTATTTTCCATCAATAGTTCGAAGTATAAGCTCCAATAAGACAGCTTTTGCACACAGGATTGACTTGACAGCAGACAATGTAAACAAACAGCTGGATATCAATTAGGCAGCTGATAAGTGAGCAGCTTCTGCAGATGAGTAGTGGGAGCAGCAATACTCAACAGGAAATAACTGCACCAGTCAAGCAAGTGTGTCCCAAGCATTTACAATCAACACAATTATCCTTTCGTTCTCTTATAGATTAAAATATTAAAGTCTGAAATCACACACATTGAAAACTACTTTTCAAAAATTTAAAAAATGTTTCTGTTGGCTTTTAAACATGAATCAAGGCCACACAATGAGTGCTCCAAAAAACATGTTGCTTTAACAAGAAATCTGTGAGTGTTTATTAAAATTGTATGTAACATTTAATTAGTTGTCTGAAGAAGTTATGTTATATTTATTCTGATAATACCAGGTAAAGTACACTTTACTTATCCAATACGATGAATTTCATCACTGTTTATTTTATAGAAACTGTTTAAA
>NW_025784450.1:0-25952 GCF_021130785.1 Homalodisca vitripennis
TTTAGCCAATGATGTGGGCTTATGGATGCTTCTATCAGGGAATGGTTGTAAATGCAACAATTCAAGGCTTCCCATCTCAATAACCGAATAATCACCAACACGAAATACCACTGGTTTCCTTTGCTAGAGGAAAATGTCACCCTCGGAGTTACTGCGTCTCAGGGTAGATTTGGTAGGTAAACCCCCTTTCTTAAAACTTATATACATCATCAGACATTTACTTCAGTGTGGTACTATTTTAATTATTCAATGGAATCCTTATTTGGAACCGTATGATATTTATTCTGTTTTGAGCACAACAATCATCATTTTATTTAAAAGATAATCTTACAAACATGTTATTAATAAACCTCGTAATCCCACAGTTAGAAAAACTTAGGAAAGGACATTATTATTACCATTTTAAAAGGAAAGTAACCAAAAAAACCATATCCGAGACTTAAGCGAACCTGCGTGACAATTTTTAAAAACAACGACTTCAGTAAATCACAAATGATTCCTACAACAGTTTATAAGGCACATATTACATTAAAACAGTTGCTATTTCACTAAAGCTTGTTATCTTTTTGTTGTTGGTTTTTGTTTCTAGTAACTTTCATTTTCAGATTTATTAAATGTTAAAAATCTTGGAAGTACGTCCAATTGTCAAGTCAAAAAATTATTTATTTTCTTCATCAATAAAAACATTTACATCTAGTTTACAATACATTTCATTAGGTGAAATAAAATATAATTTACAATAACTAACTTATGTTGCAGTAAAACTCTATAAAATAAAACTTAGAAGAATTAATTCCCTAAACTAAGTAAGAACTTGTGTTTTGAGGAACATGAGTCTTGTAATGTACCGCGATTGTTACTTAATATTTTTATTGCAGCTTAATTATACAAAAGTTAAATAAAACTAAAAAATAATTTCTATAAAAATAATTTTAAGAATTTCTCGTAAAAAATAAATATATAAATATTCACGAAAACTAAAATTATTAATTTGATTATGTCTTTTAAATTAAATTTTAAAAAGAACATTACTAAAAGATTTCTTTGGTTATAATGGGAGAAAGACTATGGCAGTTGCAACCCTCCCACCCCCCACCCCCCAACTAATGACTCGGACGTCCCCAATCACTTCGCACTCCACATTACACCCGAATACACAACTACTCGAACAGTGGCACCACACACACACACACACACACACACCACACACACACCCACACACACCACACGCACACATATACAACACACACACACCCAAAACCAGCAGCGCACCCCACACACACACACACGCACGCACGCAACGCACACGCACACCGCACACAACTGACACCACAGCTAGCGCACAATGACACACATTTATACTACTTGTATGTCGGGAAAAGTTAAGTTTATAATTTGTTTTTTTACCTTATATATTGATGTTTATAATTTGTTCAGTTCTGTCCCTTCCAACCTCCAGTAAACCATGTATTCAATCTTTCTTTTTATATGTCGTGCTTCTGTATAAACGTTGTTGTGCTGTAGGTCTTCAGGTATATTTCTGTATAAATAGTGGGCTAGTAAATATGAACGGAATTAGTGGTCGAGTAAGTTCTATAAAGTCTTGGTATAACTGTATTCCAACATTGTCCTCTATTTCTAGTGTTGTAGTCATGAGTTATTTCGTTCGAAGATTTCAGTCGAACAGGTTGTGTATATGCATTCAACCAATTTTCTAACAAATAAACTGGGTTCGTATGTCAAAAACTTTTACAGTTGTCGAACTACAGCATCTGTAAGGTGTATCGCCTATTTACTACTTAGAGCCTGCTTTAACTATTGCCTTTTGGTGTAACTAATAACGGTTGTAGAATTGTTTTGAGTACGCACCACCATATGCTAATCAGACTCCATTTTTCTAAAAATAAGGACTGTACATACGCGCAATAGGCCATTCTAATTTCACTTTAAATCTTAAAAAGTGACTTAATTTGTCTAAATGCATAAATAAAAATTTTTCTAAGTTTTTTATTTAAATAATGTATATGTTTCTGTCCAGCTTAACTTGCGGATCAAAAAATACACCAGAGTTATTTATAAACTCGTCCACACTTTCAATTTCCTCACAATTACACGTTGTGATTGGCGAAATTTCCACAACCTATGCAGTTTAATGTTGTTGGGATAGGTATGTCTCCTCTGTCTTCATAATGATAATCGGACAGGAATTTTGTTTTCTTGGAAACATTAAGTGTGAGTAGGTTTGTGAGTCTAGCCATTTTGTTAACCAGATAGCTCAATATCTTTGGTGGACTTTGCCCCTCACCTCTCCTCCCAACTCTTACCCATCAAAGAATATCGACTTGGTATCATCGGCAAAGAGATAAAAGCTTACCCGTTATATTTATTTTGGCAAGGTTTATTCGCATATATGAGGAATTAATGTGGGGCCCGAGCGTTACTCCCTTGAATGACGCCGTAATCTATGGTGGTTTCACTACTATTAACGCACATTATAACATTGTAACAATAACTGCTTCCTATTTTCTTAGAATAAGATTTAAAAACCCAATTTAATGAAATTTCCTTTAACGCACAATTACACTTCTAACTTTCACTTAGCAGTTTGACCTATCTACCGAATCAACAACGCCTTTGCGAGTCAGATCCAGACAACACCAACAGACAAACGCCTACTGTTGCCTACTAACAGCCTCGTTGATATCTTTATTTCCAAAACAAAATAAGTGCAATCTGCAGTGTTTCTAAGGATTTTCTGTAAACCATACTGCAGAGTCTGTTAAAATATTATTAATATTTTAAAATATTCAGTTAACTGTTCGTTTAACTATACTTCTCAATTACCTTCAGTTGAAAACGCTCAAATAATGGATTTATAAGGCCTAGTAGTTTTAGATTTGATTGCAAATTCTCAATTTGATTTATTAAATTGGCTACCACTTTAGCAATTTTGAAACGCGTTGGGGAATTTTCCAAGAGCGGATGCTTTCGTTTTATAATATGTTAGAAAGCTCGGTCTTTCCCCCAATACATTTAAATTGTTCTTTTAAAAAAGAGAGCAGATAATTCCGTCCTATACGCCCGGAGCTGAGCCACCACTAGTAGTTGGTTGACGTGCCTGCCTTTGTTAAGTCATCCTCGCGTGACAGTGTGCAGTGTAAAGGGCTCGAGTATAGTAAGTCACTTAGTCAGTGTCGTCTACTACAGGTGGGTCCGCTTTGACATTCAAATCGCATTCGCCAGATTAGAACCGACCTTGATGAAAAATATTGATTTAATATTTCTTCTGCTACCTAAAACCATTTAACTTAAATTGTCGTCCAGATCCTACTGTTTTGATTAGATGTAAAATGTTCCAAATGGAAATATATCTTTTTTGGTTTGTTCTACCAGGCAAGTTCTGTTGACAGTTTTCCAAAAGGCTTTTTTGGATCATACTTTGACTTCGTTGAGTTTTTCTCTATAGGTAAGGCATTTGAATTTTTAACATTTTATTTTAATAATACTATTCAACCATTATTTCTTATATCGTACAGTAAAAACAAATTTTATATTATTGTTTCATAAAGGTTAACCGGGAAACAAGAAAATTTTTTATAATATTTTCACTGAGATTGCCCATTTTTATCTTACGTGCAATAATAAATACTGTTGAAATATTACTGCATTAAAAACAAACAGTACGAGGAGACAAAAACAAAGTCCTGTCTTTACCCTATTTCAGTTTCCGTACTCGTTTTGTAAACACAATATTTTCTTTATCCAAAACTCTAAAAAATGTACAATCGTACAGACTCTGAGTTATGTGAAAAGAAATATAGGATTAATTTGACAATGTACTATGCTAGTAAAAAAATGTTTCCATATGCATAATTTAATATGGCATTTTATGATGTGAATTCCAATATAATATTACAAAACCCAATTATTTCTCAGTCACAAACTTATATCCAAAATTGTTTGACTTAAAACCTTGTTAGCCAATTTGAGGGTAGTTCCATATAATGTACCTACTACCTATCTGAGTCAGAAAAAATTATAACATTGTTACTATTTAATCAGTAGACCTAATTGGGCTTGGCTATATAAGGACATTTCTCGAATTCATATTAGCTTTCTTCCGAAATTATAAAACTGGTATCTATTGATGACTTACTTAACAAATTACAAATTCATAATTAGTAATACCTAAGACATTTTACAGTAACATAGATTCAATTTGGGATTGGGTACAATGGACACTTCCCTGTTTAACCAAATAAATGAAATATCGTTTATTCAGATAAATCTTGAATGTTTGTTAATAGTAGGTTATAAAAAACTTTTAATCATTCTGGTAGAATTTTTTTAAAAAGTAGTGTTTTAAGTATTAGTTATATAAAGTATATATATATAAAGTAAAGTTTTTTAAGTATTAAAATTTCAATTCAGGGAAAAAATCGAAAATTGTACATTAACAATAGGTGCGACTATAGTTGTTTTTATTTAATATTTGTCTGGGAAAACTACCAAAATGTAATTACATAGTTATATTAAGTCTGTTATATACGTTTATATTATTGCAAATATTTACAGCTATTCTTTTTCGTTTCTATTTCCTTCCCATTTGATATATTTTTTGTCCATTAATATAATTTTTGTTAAAGTTATATGCTTACTCCTACTATCTTATAAATTTTAAGTTAATTTTACATAACAATTCATGTATTTGAACTATTTAAAAACCATCTTAAAAAAATCCTTTTTTTGTAATATAAATAAGATGTAGAACACAAAACAGATCAACCATATTTATTAGAGTTTTGACACAAAATTTCTTTATTGTAAGGTGTACACAATGTGTACATAAATTGTATTAAAGTTAATTAGGATTTTAAATAAAATTAGTGATAATAACCCCGCACCTTGAGGAAAAAAACCACTGAAAAGATATAAAGATTATATTAAAGTAAGAGTGATCGCAAAAGAACCTCGAACTATAATAACTTGTTTCTGTTTACACTTACATATAAGGCCTCTTCCATTTATACATCTCCGCCCTAGCTACGCCATTACTGGTCCCATAGATGCTTATTAAAAATCCCATTTTCATTCACCAAAGTTCGTGAAATATTGATTGAAATAGAGCCTGTTAAATGTAATATCGAACCTGTTCTAATATAAACCATTATTTTATGACAGCCCAATCACCGATGAACAGTAATTTTAATCTCTTTCGAATCGTTTATATTTAGTGGCCTTTAAACCATAGACTAAGTCAGTATGATTAGTTAACACACACTCTCTATGCCAAATTTTTTGCCGAGTCCACTGTCTAGCTCTGGTTCAACCTTTGAAGTTTAGTCTCTTACGTTGCAGCATCTGAAATGCGTGATGCTGTTGCAGACTTGGCTCTTGAAAATAATCTGAAGTCATATTTAGTCTGAAGAGATCCAAAACACAGTCGGCAACGAACAGAACGAAGAAGGTTTCAAAACGAAATCCCACCGCACTCGTGACTCAATTGTGCACTTGACGAGACAGTAAGATTGCCTATTCACTTAGATTGCACATACTTTTTTTCTAGTTCTGTGTCTCTGTACCTTGAAACGATTTGACACTAAAGGTTAGTTTACTTGAGTTTTGACCGGTTTACTCATTTTCTTGTACGCAACACAGAACGTCCGGATAAATGGTTAAAAGGTACACTGAAATCGGTCAACTCTAGTCGATTTGTTTTTGGTCTTCACATAAAATTTTTACTCTAGGAGTAAACCATTAAACATACTTATTATCTCATATAAGATTCATTTGAAAGGTATTTTTGGCCTTTAAAACAATACCATTTTGGGGGGGCCCCTTGGAGCACTGATTATGTAAAATTAATTTCGGCGGAAGATTTATGGCTATTAATTCATTTTGCGTTGATTAGTTAGTGAAGGAATATTTTCACAGGAAATTTTAATTTCAATTAGTAAAAAAAACACTCCTAGTTAGAAGTTTATATATGTTGTTCTCCCATATTTTAACAAATATGCTTTCCTCTTTAAAAGCTTCACAGCAATAGATAGCTAATTTAAGGGTGTATTCCTTCTCATGAGTTAATTCGTTTTCCTTGATTTCAAAAATGATTTTCTGGTATAGTTAGAGGATTACCTGTAAATTGTGTAGCCTGAAAATAAAATGAAAAAAGCTTAAATGTATAAAATATTTACTTGATTTGGTAAACTAAATAAAGAGTAAAGGTTTAACAATTAAAAAAAGTCTTATTGCAATATATTATATTAATTTATAAACCGTATATGATATTTGATTGATATATATACATACTATTAATACTATTTATATATATTACTAGTTTGTGCCGATCACATAATTTTTGACCACAAGTCAGCGAATTTATTTATTACCGTGGAAAAGATGAGTTTCTAAAACACGATATTGGCTTAACTTGTTAAACTCGATACATACAAAGTTAGTTTAATAGAATTAATACATCTTTAATCTTCACATTGTTCACAATTAATTAATATAGTGCTATGCACCCGCCTATCAGTATAAGTGCATACCTTACAACCATTCCCTATCGCTGTAACAAAAAATATATTGTCAATGCATGATCGTTAACGGTATGTAGCAAATATTTTAATAAATAGATTTAGAAACGTTTCTGAGGAACTGATTCCAATTATAGTGCAAAAAGTGTACCCATTTCAGGTTATACGGATTTTTTAAAATTTTTAAACATATTATTTAAAAAAATTTACTTTTTTTTAGATTTTTTTTTAAAAAAAGAAAAACAATAAACTTTTTTTTAATTTATAATTAAACATATTTTTTAAGGCATTTTTTACTAAGAACAAACAAAATAACGTGTTCAAAATAATTAAAATAATTTACGTTAATTGGTATAATAATTTAATTATAATTGAAATCGGGAACAAAATGAGAAATTAAAACACAAGACATTAAACAGTCCCCACTGTTAGTTTCAGTAAAGTTACCGATATCTTGATAGTTAGTGTTTTGGGTGCACAGTGAACAAACAACAACCACTGAAACTCCCCCTTATCTGGTTAATGTTAACTGTTTCTCAGTTCCATGGGCATGTGCTCGACTTGAGACGAGACCAGGATTCTGTTCACTGGTTACAAAACGGTTTTAAAGGGCCTGAAGAATGGTAATAAAACCAGGACCTGTTAGTTCTTACTTTTCATATTTTCCGTAAGAGGTACTTTGTATAAAATTAAAAAAATTAATGCATAAAAATAATAATTTATACGTTTTTTAGCGATTTTCGCGTAACGAAAATAAAATATTGCTTTCTTGGAAAAGGGCTCCTAAATAGAATCTAAACACTTAGATTGTAATTAAACCAGTAATAAATAGTGGTTTTAAAACACTATATCATTGCAATAATGTTTGCCACAATCATTTGATGAATGGTTTCAAACTGTATTTACTATACGGCCACAATCTTTAAGTGTGTATTTTTGTTTTTTAGACTGTAGCGATGCTAAACGTAACCTATTCTTGCAGTTACAAGGGTATGAGAATTCATCTCGTAGTTTTATAGTATAAATCGGTTTATACTATTAAAGGCGAAGTTTAGAGCTTTAGGCCAAACTGTTAGTGCTCAAAACCACCACGTCGCATATTACTAGTAAATTGTTGTTCTGCATTGGCCCACCAATTAAAGGAATTCCGAGCTTGAGCTACTTGCTTCTCAACCTATCTCCAGTGGTAAACTGTTATAATTCCAGAAATTACAGCTTACAAAACGTTGCATCATCAAAGAAGTTTTATTTTTGAAACTAGTAGGTAGGTGTCAAATCCAAAGTCGTTCATTATACGTGCATATTTCCTAGTAGGATAATATAGTTGCAATATGTGTATTTGCATTTTGAACGACGGTTTTACGTGCAAGATGGGCTCTATAAATAAATGTTCTGCTCTAAAGCATCCTGCTAAATTTGGAAAGTTCAATACATGTTTTCACTTTCTTCAAACCTATAATTGACAAATGGACGTTATGTTCAATGTAATTTTATCATGAAATTGTCAAACACTAGTGCTAAAAACTTAGTTTGTCAAAAAACAGCTATAATTTATTAAGGTTGTACTTCAAGTATAAATTGATGATTTACAATAACCGACTGCACAGGTCACGGCATCGTCTGTAGCAAAGAACAAACATCCACATTTCCTATAATGGTGTGATGTCCAAAAGAAATGATACTGGACAGACTGTAATTTATACAGTTGAGTCCTGATATACCAGATTTAATAAATAAATGTGATTCTTGTACTTGGCTAGTAACATCAAATATTACGTTTCGATTTAGAATTTTAAATGTATCCAAAACATAAATTGGATCCATGATAAACACTATCTAATTACTAGTATAAAAACAGGGTACTGTATCAATTAAATAAGTAAAAATTTAATTTTATAAATCACCAGAAAATTCTACAGAGCTAACGTTGTCAGAGTTAGGAACATAGTGTGCACCAGACTAGTAGTTTGATAAACTGCTGCCAAGAACGCTGGCGTATCGTCTATTATTTTTGTTTTACTAATTGTGTGCTATTGTTGATGGCAGATTTTTTAATCGTTTTAATAGTGATGAAAACTGTCAATATATTCAGTTTGTCACGTATCAAATTTAAGAATTTCAATTCCAACATTACATTATTTACTCATTGGCTCTTTGGACCTACGTTTTGATGATAAAACTTTAATTAAAAAACTAATTTAAAATAATATTTGTACAAAATAAATAACGTATAACGTTTAATAAATAAAGATGGACTATAATTTTTTTTGGTGTTTTACACCATACAACAGCAGTATTATCAATTACGGGACAAGATGAAAATAAAATTTGGAATACAGAACATAATTACTAAAATATTCCCATTTATAAATAATTTTTTTTTTGTATCTAATAATTACCTCTTAAAGCAGATGATACATTATAAACTAATAATTCCAATTAACAAACAACTCGCTACAAAAGAACTGTGATGCCTTATAGTATTTGTGAACATTTAAGGAAAAGTGGTTGTAGGATTAAAGTGCAAACAATAAATTACTGTTTTACGATATATTTTGAAAATGATGAAACGCGTTTAATTCATAATGAACAATTCATAATTAATAATTTAATTAACACCGACATTCAAACTAACATACATGTCATGTAAGCAAAAAAACAAACGGTTAGTTTATTATGTAATTAATTAGGCATTATATACTCAAATGAAGGTATACATTATTTCTAATCATCGCCATCATTGTTGAATTAGTCACTTAAAAGTGTGCAGATCGACATATTATAGGAAGGAAAGATCTGTTTTAAGTTTTTAATTATGAGCAGAAAGTACCAGAGAATAGGCTGGCTTATCATATCTCATCAGCTACTGCTTAAGCAAAACTGTAACATCAACTATTGAAAGATAGCTATCCTTGAGCTGTAAATTTTCATCGCAGAGGGAAAATGTTAATCTATTAGTGTTAAATAAAGTATTTCCTTCATGTACAGTACAAATGTCATTATTTGAAGACTGTTTGAATATTACATACATTTACTGAATTCTGTTTATCTTTTTTTCAAGTGTATTATTAACAATAAATGACAAGAAAGAATTGAAGGATATCGGATATTTGTAATCGTTATGTACATAAAAAGTATAATATACCTTTCGAGGACCGACATGTTTATACATACTCTTCTTCAGGTGTATAAACCCCTATTTTATACATTCTCTGAGTACATTTATCACGTCTTGATTAATGAATGTTGAACATCCTCCAAACGTAGGGTTACACTTTTTTTAACCATATATCAATGGTAAATCTGTAAAAACCTAATACGCTAATCATTTTATTTATTTTTTTATATATTCTCACAGTTGTGACATGGATAAAAATAACGGATATAGAATACACATTGTCCATTAGCCAACTAATGTATATGAACAAAATTTTGGCTATACCTACAATACAATTCCGTTCATGATGATGCAATATTGCAATTGTACTATTTTACTGTCTGTATTTTTATTGTAATGAGTTGTATTTTCAGAGTTAAATCACAAAAGCATGAAGATTTTTCGAACATCATTATAAACATTTTTTGTAATTAAAACGCACATGTGGTAATGAGACACATTGGGAGACTCGACACGTTATTGCCCATTGTATCCACAAATTGGTAAGATACTACTGAAGATGCTACAATATTTTTAGATACTTAAAGTTAATTGCATATTACGACTACAATATATTTAGATCCTCAAATTCTCTTCACATATACTACATTCTACCTATTGGAAAAAACAATTGTTAGAATGCTTTACTTCTGTTAAAACTTTTCAGACTAACAGACATGAAACAGTAAGATGTGTAAATTACAATAAGAGTTAAAAGCAACATGTTACTGAGATTCAAAAATGTATTACCATACCATGGTTAATTTCTCCTAGATAATTTAGATCAATAATGTACTCCTAATAAAGAGTATTATATAATTTTACTCCTTTCCAAATATCACACGACAAAAATTCAATAACTTTTTGCCATTAAGTAACTTCTACTCTAGGAGAAAATAAATGCAAAAATGACAAAGTTCACTCAATTAACTGTTGTATAAGATTTCTTGTCCCACACTGTGTGTTTCTCGTCTCATATAATGAACTAAAAATATATGACTGATATGTGAAGTAAAGTTGTGATTGTGTTATGTTTTCAGTGTGGTATACTACCACTCAGGATTGTTTATGGTGTTACTGCGTGTTTCGTATCTTATGAGGCATATGGCCTTTCAACTATAACAGTCTTTAAAATCGATTACTATTAATTTATTGGAATGGATAATTCATGGAAACGTTTATTCAACGGTTTTAGCTCTAGCCGTTCAACTAGAGTTAATAGTTCAACTATTATCAGAGCAAGACGGGGTCTTCCCGATCAACTTTAAAAAAGAGACTTAGCAGCGACTTGCCCCAAGTTTTAATGGTTGATTAGGAAACACGGAGTGAACAATAAAAACTAAGTTTCTTAATATTTTGTCGTTTTAGCAGCAACAGAACAAACTTAAAATAAAATTGATCCGGCAATCCTTAACCTTAGACAGGAACGAAAGGTTTATACGTGTGATTTTGGTGACTAAATCCGTAAAATCTGTTCTACCAGAGTTTTTTCTATTCTCTGTTCTTTGCCTTCTTTGTTAAGATTTATCATATTTACCCCCAACTTTTATAGTAAATAATTGATGGTTCCTCATTACGAATATCTTTGAATTGAGTTCCTGCTATACTATCAGTTCTCCAAGTACGTGTTGATAAATAGAATACATTTCATTACCGTGTACAAGTGTGCCTATTATTCATTATTGAGTTCTGAGTATTTGCTAGTTTAGATGAAATTATTCAAACTATTAGTAATCATTTTCTGATGAACAAAGAACACTCAGAGAGAACAATACATTTTATAAATTATGTATTTACTGCAACAAGAATAGCTTTGAACGAAGTACGTGTTATGCATATTTTAGTATATGTGAAACAAATTATTTACATTAGTTTGCTATCTACTTAAGGAGGTAACCAAAGCAAACGTTACCGGCAACAAAAACCCTAGTTTATTTCATGTAAAATATTGATTTTAAATTACGAGTGCTTCAAAATTATGTGAGAAGTCTGTTTGTTGCGAGTTTGTACAAAAACACAATTGTTTCTCGTTTCATCTTATCTCCATTTGGTTATTATATCTTCAAGATAAAACACTTCGTAACGTAAATGAGGCATGAATTAATTATTATATAAGTCGAATAAACCTGAGTAGGCTCCGGTAAAACTAACGCTCTCTAAAAGATCAAGCCCACTCGTAAATGAGAGCCAAGGCCCAATTTTACGTAAATAAAATTTCGGTCCAGAATTCCAGTGCTCAATAAAGTTAAAAACTACAAAATACGAGTGTGCTCTTGTGATAAAATGTAGGGAAAGATTTTCAGGTCTCAAACAGGAGCCTTAGATGCCCCTGTATCTTGATACAACACTTTTGAATTGGTTACTGATGAATTTTTTCATCGACAATTTTGTCTAATTTGAGTTTATTTCATACATACATAAAATAGTAGAACCCGAATTGGTACTGTTTAAAATGTGGAGTACAAAATAACCGTTAGTGTGAGAAAAGATTTGCCCATTATGCTAGATAAATCTACGTTACACTTTTAATGAAAGCAAAAAAAATATTTACACTTATTCATTTATAAAAATGTATTAATAGAGGTGTGACCAGAGTTGTTTTTGAAATGTGAAAAAAACACTATTTCGTAAAAACTTATTTTAAAAACTAGATTAAATATACTTACATTAAATTTTTTCTAAAATTCAAATTTTTTACTGTAGGTGTACTAAAAAACCTCGAGGCTGTTACGAAATATGATATAGTAAAATATTTGTTAGAAATAAAATTCGCAAGTTTTAATGTTTTTTATTTTTAAAAGGGTTTAAAAGAGTTTACTCGTTTATACTTGATTTTCAAAAGGTCTGCAAATTTTAGCTTCAAATGGAATTAATATCGGTAACCATCTTTTTGCGTATTTCTGGTTAATTTTTACAATTTGTTGCTATGAATTAAAAAATAAGTTTTAAAGGATAGACAAAAATAATCTTGGCTGTATTGAGTCTGCTACACTCCGTTTTACGCGTAGGCTCTTAAATTTATTCACCTCGAAGCTGGAGTATATTCACTCGCAAACAAGTAACAAACTCAGAACATGAGAGTTCACTCATCGTTTGAGTAAGGATTGTATGTTTTATTCTGCATCGGAGTGGGCACTTGCAAAAAACAACAATTGAGAACTCACTCATCTCTATTCAACTCATTTATTCAATGTTTTTAAGTGCACTTTGTGGATTTATGAACAAAATAAACCTATTTTTAACTTTATACGTCGTAATGCCAAATTAAATAAATTCCTAAAAGGTTAAGGAAAAACCGAATAAGTCTTGACGGACGCTAACGACCGCCCGCCAGATAGAATATAAAGAAGAAATTAAAAGTAAAGATTTGTATTTGGTGAAGAACAGACCTCTCACATGACAATTTCAAAGCCCTAGAAAAATGGTCCATTTTAGACCCTGTTAGCGTGTTTAATACACTTATCTTCTCCATATTTTCGAGAGCGGAAACATCTAGTACATTGAGGATCTGTATATTCCCATATTACGTTTTGATAAACAGATATGTATGCACGTGACAATACAAAGTATTTCTAAATTTCGACTGTATATATTCATCATATGAATAGTGACCTCATTGCAATTTATATTTACGGACTAATCCAAGTAAGCTTTCGCGTTAAAAAGCTTTTTTCTGAATTTTGCGACCGATTTATGGAACAAATAAAACATTTTCTTACTTCTGATATCAGAGGGTTTACCCAAGAACCCTTTGGAATTGGAATTTAAAATTAATACAGAAGAAAAGATTTCACAGAAACAAATAATTCATCTATGTTGTTCATCTTACGAATAAGCATATTGATGCCGTTATATTACGTACTTTCTATCCGTGAACGGTTCCTAATAATACCTAAACAAAACTTAAGCGTAAGAAGATAGCATGTTATTGGTCGTTATCTTCACAAGAGTGGGACTTGAAAATTTTATTAGGTATTTTTTTACAGTTCATTAAAGTTTTTTTATGATTTAATTAAACTGATATAAACCTCATTATGGTGGCTACATCAGCTGCTATGCATTTTCTTAAAATTTGGTGTTTTTAAAAGAATAAGGTTAATATTGAATACGCGATTTCATCGCCTGCCTTGTGAAATTAAATTTGTTTTAAAAAAACCCAATTTTGGTTCGACCGGATTACATTATTTTTGTACCTTATAAAAATTAGCATCCTTCTTTAAACTAAAGTTTTTGAACATAATTTTTTTAAAAAATTTGGTGTTGGTGACACTAGGTATTAGTACATCGTAATTTTTATAAACCTTTTCAATATATTATGACATCAGCTAATTTTAAAGTTTACCCCAAAAAAAACAAACAATTAATATTTTTGCTGATACAGGAAATATCCGTCTTTAGTATAACATCTAGAATGGCGTGTTATATGTAAATATTAGTGACGCGTTTCAATATCTACCACAATAGGCAAATTGAATGCTACTAAAAAACTGTTCATGCAACATTTGTAACACAATGTGGGATCATAACAATAATGAGCCATTATCTACACCTTAATGGAAATTTTGCATGTAAACCTCAACGGAAACCTATTTTGGCTAGGCTTGTTGTAATGCCCACGTAATTTAAATCGTGTACAGTCACAAATTAGCGACGGTAAGAAAGTGAGGCCTCTGTATTTAAAAAATATAATTAAAAGCTAAGGACGTGGATTACCAAATATCTTTAAATGTTTGGCCTTTATTTATTAGTGTTGCCGTTATAGGAAGAGGAATTTACTGCTATATCCTGTAACAAGTTCTTAAATATTTCTAATGGAGCGACAAGAGTATAAAGTAAGTATTGTTGTATCGTTTGGATTTATTCAAAAAGAGGAAATTCGTTATTTAATTTAGTTTAAAAAAATCTTCACGCTTGCTTCTGTAATCATAGAATTTTCAGAATGACCAGAGTCGGTGCTTCACTAAAAACAAGGGTGGTATTCTGGGATTGAATACATTATTTAATCGTAATTTTTATATGGTTTTAAATTAAAAAAAAATAAAAATTAATATATTTTTAAATTATATTTCCAAAGATAAATGAGGAGAGAAGCTATTTAGAAGTTCACGTATTCAGAGTACTATGCTTTACACATGTTACAACTTTAAACTCGGGTTTTGCACTTTTCCCGTAACTAAGTAATTCATTGCGTCTGAAATGTTAGTTTGCATTTCTGCACTGAAGATAACAAACAACATCATTAGAGGTTTAGGCTTAAGGAAGTATAGTAATTAATTTAATGGATAGTTTTATTTAAAATCTAACAAATTAAACTGTTTTTATTGATATTTGATCAGGATATTACGAAAAATTTGCAATAACGCTTCTCACCATTAACAATTATTTTCATTAATTAATTTAATAACGATAAAAAAAACTAACGAACTAAACTATTAGCGTTCTTTATTATCCAAATAATTACACCAAGTGTATTTACTTCTAACCTTCTGTTACTAATGGATGAAAGATATACATTAACACCGTAAAAAATCAAATTAAAATAATCTTGATTTTTATACGTGTAACACTGTGAAACCCAAGATTAATTTTTTTATAAAGTTATACATGTAAGGAATAAGCTTCTTTCTCACACATTACATGAGTTCAAATTATTTATAAAAACTTTTATTCCATTACTCTCTTTTCATTTATATATATATATATATATACTAGCAGACCCGACAGACGTCGTCTGTACACACGTCTTTAATTCAAAAATTTTAAACTTTGATTAATCTGTAACAATCTGAGCTGTTTTGATAAAAATGTCTATTAAAAAGTTATTACAATATATAACTTCATCACATGTACATTTAATCACACTTCGACCAACCGATAGTGTGTGAGTATAACATGAGTGATGTGAAATGTAGAGGATGTTTTAAATGAAAACTTACTTAATCTGAAGGTAAAAAAGTTGAAACAAACTATTTTATAACAGGTATATTTTTTCAATTTACAACTTATTTTATCGTAATGACATTGAATGTACAATATTTTTGTTAATCCTTCAGGAGTATACACAAACAAATTAGATGATTTTCCGATAAGGCTGAAGTATAATAAGTGACCTCCATCACAATCGAATTATTGATATTTCTAAATAGCCTATATAACTACTATCCGAATTAGATTATTGTTATGTAAAGGCTGAAGTATAATAAGCGGCCACCATCACAATCGAATTATTGATATTTCTGAATAGTCTATCTAAATTACCGAATTTCATTATAGTTATTTAAAATTACAGTATAGTATAGGAACTGGACAACAGAACTTTATTTATCTAAAATACTAAAGAAGTATTCCGTATAGGGATGAAGTTATAATAATCGAATTATAGATATTTCCGAATTAGCCTATCTAAACTACTAAAATAACGAACTGAATTAGATTATAGTTATTTAAAGGCTGAATTATAATAACCGGCCAACATCCCAATCAAATTATTGATATTTCTAATTAGCCTATCTAAACTACCGAATTTCATTATCTTTATATTTATAATTCTTGTGTGCGTGTGTATGGAGCTGAACTCCTCTCTAAATGGGTGGGACCATCTTGGAATGTTTTACATTGTATCCAGCAGAATGCGCTACGATCACAGTTTCAAATGTTTTCTATTTTAATTCCAGGTTGTCCTGACAGTTTGTGCTGCTATCAAATATGTGTGTTGTTTTGTAACATCGTGTTATTATTGTTGTGAATGCTAATTATAATATTACATTAATAGATATTGAAGATATTTGAAGTACATAAAAAGCTATAGATATTTATTGAAGTTATTGAAGTAATTTTGAAAATTTATTGAACGAAGTGAGTATATTAATTGCATAACCGAGGTAATGCGACCAATAATCTCTATTCATGTACTATTACAATTTTAGCAATTACACAATAATTACACGATGTTTTATTTTTTATTTTCTTCTTTTTGCCTGTTGGCTTTTATAAACTTATTACACGGGCCACGTAGTACACTTTTTATAACTTCATTCTATAATATTTTAATGTTATTTGCCGTATTTACTTTTGAAACATGAACCCTACAAACAACACACACACATTGATAGCAAGCACAAACTGTCAATTTCAGTTAAAAGCTAAAACTTCCAATTTTATATCTGGATAATCTCTAGCCTCCAAAGTGAGTACAGAATATATTGAAATAAGAAGTGTTGTTATTTTTATATGTTTATGCTTACTCTATGCTTTCAAGATATTATTGATTAAAACTATGGCTGTGTTGTAATATTATAATGTTTACATAGAACAATTGGTGAAAATTTAACTTTGCAATCTGCATTAGACTACTGATCAAGTACTTTATAATAATGTAAATCTAAATGTAAACAAATGTTTCTGCCTCTTTGGTGAACTTCAGCTGAAAATATTCACAGCTGTTAAGTATCAGTTCACTTTGTATTACGTGTCGTAGCGCAGTCTGTCGGATCCAATATAAAATAACACTTCCAAACATCAACAATACAATTTATAATTAAAAAATTCAATTAAATTTGGACCGAATAAATAACTATAATGAATATTCAGTAGTTTGGATAGGCTATTCAGAAATATCAAATAATTTCGATTGTGATGGTGGCTGACTTATTATACTTTCAGCCATTAAATAACTATAATCCAATTTGGATAGTAGTTTGGACAGGCCATTCCAAGAAATATCAATAATTCGCGATGTTGTGATGGAGGGTCCACTTATTGATACTTCAGCCCTATCGGGAGATAAAACCATCTAATTTGTTTATGTACACTCTTGAAAGAGTAAACAAAAAATACTTCGTACATTTCAATAAGTCATTAAACGATAAATTGAAGTTGTAAATTAAAAAAATATATACTTGTTATTTAAAATTAGTAATTTAAAATTACAGTATAGGGATATTGTGAACTCGCTAACAGAATTTGTAATTATCTAAACCAATTCCTACACTATTAACAATAAGTAGGTTATTCACACATGTGGAATGTGATATGCTACTTAAATTTGAACTTGGTTGAATCAATTCTGACTGTCAGAGTAAAAAAAGTGAGTAAATTAAACACCAAATTACTATTTTAAAATCCCAATTAAGTTTAAAACTTTATTATCTAAACTGTTAAACAATATTCACACATAGAAACACAACCTTTTGATTTAGTATGCTCTACTTAGGTTATTTGAAGTATGCCGACCAATATACTCACTTCAATAACTTTGCAAAATTGAGGTTTCAATAAACTGTAATAAAATAAACTATAGTTTTTGTTATGCACTTCCATAAAACGTCTTCAATCCTCTATATCAATATAGCACTTGCACAAAATAATTACAGAAATGTTACAAAAACAACGAACGCACAAAATTTGATAGGCATGCACATAACTGTCCCAGGAATAAAACCTTGGAATTAAAAATAGAAAAACCATTATGGGCTTGTGTTTGTAATATTATAATGGTTCTACGTTTAGAACAATTGGTGAAACTTTCGATCTTTGCAATCTGCATTACACAACTGATCAGATGCACTTTACAAATTTAAAGATATGCAAAAGCTTTCTAAATTTTAAAATGTGTGAACAAATGTTTCATGCCTCCTTTGATGAAACTTCCAGCTGGAAAATATATTCAGCAGTTGTTTAGAAGTAACAGTTCACTTTGTATTACGTGTCGTGGGCGCAGTCTGGCTGGATTCCAATGTAAAACACTCCCACCATCAACAGACCAATTTTATTATTGAAAAAAATAATTTAAATAAACTATTAAAATCTGGGACCGAATTATGAATCTAAACCATTCTCTGGATCCAACTGAAGACACACATAAAAAAGTTTCATTAAAATCGGTCCATCCGTCTGTTTAGTGAGGATTTCCAGTAATCCATACACACGCACACAAGCTATATAAAGATATGAAATATACCAAAATCTTGGAATAGGAGTAAGAATGTTGTAAAATTCAATGGTTTATTTATATTTTATTCCATTATCACCCCGTCCATGCCAAATAATGAGTATGAATAATACAATATACCACTTTATTTCTTCAACTAAAGGCGTAATAATAAGTAAAAAATGTGTGTAATTCTATGTTAAAAAACTCCATTTGGTACTTATATATACAGTAAATAAACTCGCCTTCGGCTCGCTGGGTGGCTACGCCCCCAGGCCGCCCATGATGTACCGCTTGCAAAATTCGGAGATAAGAGAGAATTCCGTGAATGGTAAAATTCTGGACATTGAGGTCCTATGGCCAGGAAAAATTCCCTGGGGGGGGTGGTTTATATGTTTACCCAGGGGTTATGGAAATCAGGGGGTTTAATTATACTGAAGAATAATGTATCTGGTTATACCAGGAAAAAATATTCCCGGAGGGGGGTTGTTTAAAGAAAGAATTTGGTGATATGGTTATAAGATTCTGGACATGAGGAAGGTATCATGTTCCAGGAAATTTCTAAAGGGGGGAGTTTTAAACGCTACCTGGGGGTAGGGTTAATGAATACACCGTGGGCACCCTCTTTTAGAGTGTGTTGTGTCTGATGAACATAATTAAAATTACACTCTGTCCTTTATCTTCTTTTGACGCGTCACTGATCGCTCAGGCCAATTCGCGATGTGGGGCTAGAAGGATGTATACTAGTCAGTCGTTAATATAGTAGATACAAACTCAATCAGGAAACCGGGGTATGAATTGCACACATTTTTGGTCTTTATAAGATATTAAGTTGAATCAGGGGTTTTAATTTACTAAGGGAGTAATTCCCGGAATGGGTGTTATTGCTATTGGGGCTTTTCAGAATACATGGTTTTTTCCTGGGGAACAACTTGTCTAGTTTATCAGAAATTTAATTTTTAGGTTGGCAACCAATGGTTCGACCGCCTACCGCCTCCAGAAACAGTAATCTTGTGTAAAAATTACTAATTATTTGCATATAATTATGCGTTTTTGCAGCCAATAGTTGACGATAGGGCTAAATGCTCAAAATAAAAAAATTTGGTTCTGTCCCTATCTACTATTGACGCATAGCTAACGCTCAGCCAACTGTTTATGTGGGGTTGTATTCAACTCGTTAACCTAGCAAAAGCCTGGAATCCATGATTTGAATTACACAAATATTAGCCACATATAATATATATTTTAAAAACTCCAAAAATTTCCAATTCACGGACAAATATTTTTGCTATATATCGCGTTTTTCAGGCTTATAAAAGGACATACAGCAAAAAGTTAATAGACTGTTTTTGTAGAACTCGTCGTTTACTAAAACTTAATTAAATGGCATGTTTTGATCTACGACCAACGGTTTAGCCGCTATCAAGCCCTCGGAAGGAATGTAAATTTGTAGGCGAAAATTTCCAAATATTTTCACATTATCGCGTTTCGTTTTGCGGTCAAACTAATGGAAGATATACGTAAAAAGTCACTTAACCTTTTTTGTAGATCGTATCTATTTCATAAATCTAACCTCTGTTTTATTTTGACAATCCGACCAACTGTTTCGCCGCTATCGACACCAAAAACAAAGTTTTTCACCGTGAAAACTTACAAAAAAATTTCACTTAATCCACGTTTTTTCGGCCAAAACAATGGAGATAGGGTAAAAAGTCACTGAACCTTTTCTGTAGATCGCGCAATTTGCATAATTTTGGAGGTGTCAATCAGATTTGAGCTGACGACCAACGGTTCGGCCGCTATCGGGCTCGAAACATCCGTTTAAGCGAAAAAAAAATCTCTGGAATTTCATATGATTCGAGCGTTTTGTTGCCTTAACCATGGAGAATAGAGCAAAGAGAGTCACTGGACCCTTTTTTGTAGTTCACATGTCTCCTGACCATGAATTTTTCGTCAGGATCCGAGCTAAGCTCCAACGGTTCGCACCGCTAATCGGGGCTTTACAAATCATGCCTGCGAGGGGTGAAGGAATGCCGCGATTTTTTGGGAATTTTTTTGAGGGGTTTAAAAGTAAAAAAAATAAAGTACGGTTTTCAGACTTTTCCTCCGGGTCTTATTGTGAAAGGTACCTGCGTGCCAAATTTCATGTTTCCAGCACTTCTAGAAACTATGTTAGAAATTTGTATCTATATGTCAGTCAGTGAGTGAGTGAGTCAGTTACACATGCGGCTGTGTAAAGTTAAGTTTGGATTTCATAGACATCTAGGGATATCAACTCCTACGTTACCGTACAGAAGTTCGCTAAGGCCATCCAATTCTTCTTCACTAGGATCCCTAATGTGTGTCCCTGGGACACAAAACTATCACTTCGGAAGAGCAGCAACTGAATTTTTGCTGGGTTGTCTTAGGGAAACGCGAATGAAGATGGGTTGGGAAAAATATGCAAAAAATAACAGTTTATTTGCAAATATCTCGTAAACGGTAAGAGATATCGAAAAAAATGACGAAATTTTTTTCCACCCCTGGACCGTCCCCCCACTCTCGGAATTATTTTTCCCTATCTATCGACACCATAAATGTTAACCTAGGACTATCTTTTACGTTAACCCCTCCCCATCCTCGCAATGTCCCGTATCTACTATATCACAAAATTATTTATTTCTCGGGGATGGGTAAACATATTGAGACACTTCATAATGTGTATTGGTGTAGAATTTCACGATGCATCTTATGGTGGTATTATTTATTTTCTAAAAATTTGCTTTTTTTTATTAGAAATTTTATGAATATTTTCAAAAAATACGTTTTTTCAACTTCTCGCCGCTCCTGTATATACACTTTAAGAGATAGAGCAAAAGTTTAAATTGCAAAACTGTGTAGAGCGTTTTCAAAGTGAGTAATACTGTAAGTGGGACTCCGTTTTTCGAGTTTAGATTGCTTCGCTTAAGTCACAATCGAGCGCCTACGAAAGGTCTACACGGGGAGAAAAATGCGTCCGCCATTTTGATTCTTTTTAAGGGGTTGAAAATGAAAAATTCTCACTTTTCGGGATTTTCCTGGTGGTTACACGTGGTAAGCTATCTGGTGTACCAAACTTTAAGTCTTAAACTCAATCTGGAATGTAGGTTAGAATTAGTATACGTGAGTGAGTGAGGTCAGTCACGTCAGGTCTGTTTACACATGCGGTTGTAATATATATTAGATACATGGAATATTCTTGGGGAAAGGGTAATAATGGGTAACTTAAAATTTCGATTGTTCCATTTCTATACCCAGTGTAAAACTGTGGAATATTCCGAAAATCTATTAAATTATTTGTCCCTCTAAGGTCTCTAAAGGACAACAGTTTTATAGTGTGGCGAATTAATAATAATAATAAATATGGGGTAGAATAAAAAATTCACAGATGGCTGCTCAGTAAACTTTACCGCAAGTGATGAGCTCTTGTGTAAAGATAAGTACAAACAGTTGACTTTCTTGTTCGGTCTCAGTTAACTTCCTCAGCCAGTTGACCTTCTTGTACTTAAGGATAGCTGCTGCGTTATAACAATTTCTGGACAATTCTCTATTAAAGAATGTTCAATTTTATTTCCTTATTCCTAATAATATACGTAAAATAAAAATGTAATTGATTGTGTGCAATATAGTTTTAATGTGAAAAAATTAACATTCTTTGGTTTCAAGTTGAGTAAAATTTTATCTTTGAATTATATCTAATTTGAATTTAGTAAACGATATTGAGTGAATAAGCTTGGAAGGAGACATGTATATGGCTTTTGGCTTAGCCTGTGTATAAATTTATTTTTGAGTTTAAATTGACTTTTAAGGTTTCGTTAATGTACCGTTACATTAAGAGAGGAACTTGGGGGAGGAATTCAATATAACGGAAAATTTAATTGTTAATGTTATTTATGAATAGCTTTATTTTACCCAGAAGGAATTGTGATTACGCTTGATTGATTTATCTACCTAGTTTACCCGTCGTAAATGAAATATATATGATTAGGAAATTATCTTAAAGCCAATGAATGCGATGCGAAGTGTTTCAAAATATGATTTCCTTAAAACTGCATTAAGGGCGAACCAAACGAAGCTGGATAGGAACTGCAGTTGATTTTTTTTTGTACAAGGTTGTATACTTACTAAGTTAATATATATTCAGTGGTTAACCCATTAAGTGGTTTTAAGATGAGTTTTCAATGAATATAATGACGGGAAAAATCAGGACCGTCATAGCTCAGAATGTAAAATATTTCTTTTGTTTAATTTGCCTGTAGACGTATATGACGGAAGCACCGTTTTCATATTCAATTTTACGATATCAATGTTCTGAGTTATTAAAATAACTTCTAAGCAGAGCCAACCAAGACATGATAGCTCAATGAAGTTTATATAAACTCTTTCATATCAAGCAAAGGATTTCTGATTGAATGATCATATAGCCGAATTACTTAGAATTTATTCACTACTATTTTTAATACATCATTTATTTTCTACAGTTGCGTGTTTTCGGGTCTAGGTCATAAATATTTATTTCCACATATAAAAAAAAACTATGTTCGTTCCAAGAAAAGGATGCATTATAAAATCTATATCGATAAATAACTGAATTTCATAAGTAATATGGAACAAAGGCTATACGTCTATAACACTACAACCACTTCTCACTATATAAAAAAATATAAATTAATTATATATATATTATATGAATTCCGCCTGAAGAATCATCGAGGGTTCCGGCCGCCGTTCCAATCCCGCCCGCGGTGCTCTTGACTGAGTGTCGAGGTGGGCCCGGCACGTTTACTTTGAACAAATTAGAGTGCTTAATGCAGGCTGATTTCTGCCTGAATTACTGTTGTGCATGGAATAAAGGAATAGGACTTCGGTTCTATTTTGTTGGTTTTAAGAATCCGAAAGTAATGATTAATAGGGACAGGCGGGGGCATTCGTTGCGACGTTAGAGGTGAAATTTTTGGAATCGTCGCCAAGACGTACCTAAGCGAAAGCATTTTGCCAAGTATGTCCTTCGTTAATCAAGAACGAAAGCTAGAGGTTCGAAGGGCGATCAGATACCGCCCTAGTTCTAACCATAAACGATGCCAGCCCAGCGATCCGCCGAAGTTCCTCCTATGACTCGGTGGGCAGCCTTCCGGGAAACCAAAAGGCTTCTTGGGTTTCCGGGGGAAACGTATTGGGTTGCAATAGACTTGAAACTTAAAGGAATTGACGGAAGGGCACCACCAGGAGCGGAGCCTGCGGATTAATTTGACTCAACACGGGAAACCTCACCTGGCCCGACCACCGGGAAGAATTGACAGATTGATAGCTCTTTCTTGATTCGGTGGGCGGTGGTGGTTGCATGGCCGTTCTTAGTTGGTGGAGCGATTTGTCTGGTTAATTCCGATAAAACGAACGAGAATCTAGCCCTGCTAACTAGGAGTCTCCGTTATCCACAATTAGTGCTACCGGCGAATTAAATTTATTCTTAGATCGGACAGGCGTCTTCTAGCCGCACGAGAGCCTGAGCAATTACAGGTCTGTGATGCCCTTAGATGTCCTGGGCCGCACGCGCGCTACACTGATGGAATCAGCGTGTCTTCCCTCGGCCGAAAGGCCCGGGTAACCCGTTGGACCTCCTTCGTGCTAGGGCTTGGGGTTTGGCAATTGTTCCCCATGAACGAGGAATTCCCAGTTAAGCGCGAGTCTATACGCTCGCGTTGATTACGTCCCTTGCCCTTTTGTACACACCGCCAGTCGCTACTACCGATTGAATGATTTAGTGAGGTCTTCGGACTGGTGCGCGGGCGATCGCCTCGTGCGGTCGCCGATTTTGCCGGAAAGATGACCAAAACTGATCATTTAGAGGAAGTAAAAGTTGTAACAAGGTTTCCGTAGGAGAACCTACGGAAGGGTCATTATTAACGTGTTATGTGGCACTGAGGGTGCAACATACACCACCGCGCGAGCACGAGAGAGGGCCGCGATGGATTCGGGACGAGAGCTTGGCAACAACTTTACGCAGAGGGGGCAGTGTCTGAGCGAGCACTGCCCCCAAAAACAAAGATCCGGCGTAGCCGATCTTCATGAACACACGAGTTGTGTTCTCACGGTCGCAGTCACGATGTGGCGGGCCGGACACATTTGCTCTTAGTAATGAGCTGGCAGTGAATGTAGGCACTGCTTCAGGAGAGTGCCTTATTTGGCAACCACTATCCTGCTGGCACAAGTTCAACGGGCCCGCGGGCCGAAATGATGCACACGTCGTTAAACTGGTCGCAGTCACGCGATGGCGGGCCGGACACCATTATGCTCTATGTAAAGAGCGGCAGTGAGTGATGGCACTGCCTCAGGGAGTGCTTGGCAACCACTACCCTTGCTGGCACAGTTCAACGGGCCCGCGGGCCGAAATGATGCACTTTCTGTTACACAAATGAATAAATAAAAATCCGGCATTTCAGAGATTTGCTCTCTAAATCGAGCGGCAGTGAGTTGGGCACTGCCTCATGGAGCTGCTTGGCAAACCACTACCTTGCTGTGGCACAGTTCAACAGGGAAACTGATGCACACACTACTGCAAATTTTACACACGAGTTTGTGTTCGATACGCGCGCGCCCGGCCGTGTCGGTGTCCCACGGTTGCAACGGGAGCGCATCGGCTGCGGTCACGTGATGGCGGGGCCGATAAATAAAAATAAAAATCCTCGGCACAGCCGAAGATTTGCTCGTGTAACGAAGCGTGCAGTGGAGGTGGGCACTGCCTCAGGGAGTTGCTTGGCAACCACCTACCCTCCTGTGGCACAGTTCAACAGGGACTGATGCACACTACTACATAAAAGTTTTACACACACGAGTTGTGGTCAATACGCGCGCGCCCGGCCGTGTCGGTTGTACCACGGTTGGCACGGGGCGCGCTCGGTGCTGCAGTCACGTGTTGGCGAGCCGAAAGAGAGATCCCGCACAACATGAGGCTGAGGCAGATGATTAAGCGAAGATCAGTTCTCTACCGCACACCAGTTGTGCTCAAACCGACTATCTAGCTAGTGAAAACGGGCCCTGAGGGCGATCCCCTGGACGCTACGACCGTGAATTGCAAGCCCCGGTAACCGCACGTGGGCTGCGTCCGGGTGCCCATTTAATTCCATCCAGTAGCGACCAAGTCGGGCCCCCAGGACCAACGGCCGCTCGCTGTGATCTCGTATCACGGATCGCATTTTCCGCCCTTGCCATGGAAAACAGCGTTATCCCGTTTGCCCCGGTTCTCGGGGCGAACGGATTTGCCGGTACGCGCCAGGGGACGGCCAGGTCGTCCAACTCCAAACGGGCACAGTCG
>NW_025784451.1:0-24638 GCF_021130785.1 Homalodisca vitripennis
CCACTAGAACCTAATCACAGTTGCGAGTGGCTGTGCTAATCCTAAAATAGCCGCTTGAGTGCTCTAGTATCACTGTTCGTGCGAACATTAGGAATGGTACGATGATGGATATGGTACGATTATAGACAAATCCCGTCTACTTTTAGGGCAATAAGAATTAAATTAATATTTTATCAACCTTCAGTTTAATAACAACAATTTTGCATTCACGTGTTAATAGTTGCACGAAAAAGGTGATTTTAAATCAACCACATTTTCTATTGTTCAACATAAAGTGTCAACCGATTGAATACAAGTACTTCATTCTCATATTCCCTAAGGAAATACGTATTCATGTTGTCTCTACTCAGCTATCAATCACCACAGTCCCCTCAGAGGCGAGTGTTGTCACAGATTGTAAACAATAGACGGTGTGGCAACTAAAAAATAGTCTCTCTCGATCTGAAAATATGTAGAAATGTCTTTTTTTTATTTAAATAAAGAATGATTTATTAATTGCTTCAATTGTAAAAAGTATTTATTGAAGTGTTTTGTGAACATTTCAAAAATTATAAATTAATTCTGAGGACAAGTACACATTTTTAAGTTCTTTAAAATATCTTTTTATAAATGGATATTCTTTTGTTTTTGCATTTTGTATCAGTAATAGTATCAACCTATTTAACTGTAAAACGTTTATAAAAACCAATATATGTTTTATTTATTTATTTATTTATTTATTTTGACTTATAAATAGCTACAGGTCATCAGTTACCTAAATTAGCTATATTAAATAAAACAAAAATTAAACAAAAATTATACTATCCTCTAACCTAAGTGCAGTGCAAATTACAAATAAATTAATAATTATACTAGCTCAAAAAACAAAATGAACGATGTTATTCTTAACAATAGAGGAAAAAAAAACTTTCACCTTGAAATAAATACAACATGCACAACATCTAAAATCATATAAGAATTAAATTGAAAGAGCAAAATGAAACACTTCTAAACAAATAATGTCTTTTATTATTCTTATTATATTCCTAAATATATTTGTCTTCCCGAGATAATAGAAAACGTTTAAGAATGCCAACGCTTGAATTGTCACAAACAATCCTGGTCCTATAGTAATTAATGAGATACATGGCTGTAGAAAGTTGTTTTCAATTATTAACTATAGACGATGTTCAAGGAAAACAAATATAGATAATATTTTAATATCTGTCGTAGCAGTTCCCATCTGGGGGATTGCACCAAAACTGCCTGTTCTTGTATATCTCTCTCGATTAATATTGTAAGGGCTTAACAGTTGCCAGTAGAATTTAGGGAAAAAATGAAAAAATAATAAAATTTATAATAAAATAATAATAAATAATAAAATTTCCTCATCCTGTATTTGTCATTAAGGACTTGGTATGGACCTAAAACTATATGATATGGTTTCTGTACAATTGTCAAAAGTATCAGTTAATTATATTATTTCCTTTAATTATTTCTGGTACCTACAAGCTCATTTTGCGGCTCAAACCAGCCATTATGTGAGGGGTACCAAATAAACATCAATTTCTAATCCAGTTATGTAAAATGAATGAAAATTCTTAAGAACCTAGTTTATAGTTAATAAAGAGATTAAAGTTACATTGTCAGTAATGAGTCAGACACGGAGCGGAACGGTTGTGTATCGCTGGTCTTATCAGTTGTGTTGCCTTATCTGTGTTCCTGTTTTGGACTGCTAAATATGCGATTTCTGCCATATGTATAATACTTATTACTTTATAGTTTTTCAACGTTTTTTTTTAACATTTAACAATATATAACTTTGAAGTAAATTATTATTTTATTTGCGTAACTTGTTTTATCAACTAAAATGGCCGATTGTTCAAAGTGCTTGAAGTCCTTGAAAAATGTTAAAGTCAAATTATCTTGCGTTGAATGTAAAATAATTTTCACGGAAAATGTATGAGTATGAGTAACGACGATGTCAGTTATTTGGTGGAGAACGATGAAGTGTGGAGATGTGACCCGTGTGCTCAGACACGCCGTAAGAGTATGGTCCTTGAGTCCAAGACCAGTGTGTCTTACGATGATGTTCTTAAGCTTGTGACAGAGATTAAAGATGACTTCAAGCGAGTTGAGACTAGCCTCGGCGGCTCTTTAAACGCCTGTCACGAGGAGATAGCCCAGATCAAGGATCTGATCAACAAGCAGAGGGAGGAGTTGACAGCGTGGGCGAAGATTGCTGAAGATCTGAGGAGTGAGAATGCTTCCCTTCGCCGTCAGGTCTCAAGTCTGGAGGCCAGGGTGGACGAGGCAGAGCAATACTCGCGGCGTAACACCCTTGAGATACATGGCATCCCAGTGGAGAAAGGTGAGAACGTGGTGAGTCTGGTGAAGATGGTGGGAAGGGCCCTCGACTACCCCGTGGAAGACGGCATGAACGACGCGTGTCATAGACTCCGCAACGAGGGACGGCTCCGGGAAACCACCTGGAATCGTCGTGAAGATGGTTAGGAGGTTGGACGCTGAGGGTCTGCTGCAGAAGCGGAGGGTGAAGAGGAACCTCAACACACATGACCTAGGACATACTTCGAGACCTGCAGATGTGGTGTATGTGAATGAGAGCTTGGCTCCTGGTCGTCGCAAACTTCTCAATGCTGCGCGCCAAGTGAAGAAAGACAAGGCTTACACCTACCTCTGGATAAGAGGTAGCAAGATCCTAATGAGGAAGAATGCAGGCGACCGTGTGAAGGTGGTAACAACTATGGACGATCTAGCAAACTTGTAAGTTTTCTTTTTACACTTCGTCACCTCCTTTTAGTTTTGTTATGTCAAATTTTGCAGTAGGTGAGTGCTAACAACTTGTTTAAGTTAGTAAAATTTCTTGTAATCTTAGTAATACTTAAGCATTTTAAATGAATATTTTTATTTTGGACCAATTAGGTTCTTAATTTTTAAATTTGTATTTTTTATTATTGTAAACACCTTTTTTAACGGCTTATGTAATTTTTTAACACTATAAAGATATAGGATATTGGTATTTTGTCATTTTAATTAGAAATTTATGAATTGTAGTGCAGGAGTTTTTCAGTATTATTATTACTACAATACATATTTTTATAGTTTTTAACATTTAAACTTTGTGTGTAGTTTACCTGTTTATCACAATAATAATTCTTAATTTATTTTTGACGTGACCCACTCATTAAAACTTGTTGTTCAGAATATAAGAAGCTTACGTCAAAACTTTGAATTGTTTATTATTGAGCTTAATCTAATGAAGGTAAAACCTGATTTCGTCATTTTAACAGAAGTATGGGTAATGAGTAATGAAGTTAGTTTTTATAAAATTGAGGGTTTTGATCTCTTTGCTCATTGTAATGACTCATATCGGTCAGGCGGTGTAATTGTGTACGTACGCTCGTGTTATCGATGTTATATTGTAGACACGTGTTCAGAGCTCCTATCAGCTGACTGCCTAAAATTATCCTGTCACTCTGATAACGTTGACTTTGTACTTCTTGCTGCATACAGGTTACATAGTTCATCAATAGAAGAGTACCTTATTGATATTGAGCAGTTGATCATGTCCGTGTCATGAGCAGAATAGTATCTACACTGGAGACATTAATCTGGATATTTTATCTGTCGATAAAATACCGTGGTATGCTAGCAAGTCATGGTTTAGATTGTTTAGTATTCGAAACCGACTAGAATAGTAGACTTAACTCAAACTTGTATAGATCATTGTTTTATCAGATTTAAAGTTAAGAAAAAACTAAAAATACAGTATAAATCCGAAGTGGAGCATTTGGGAGTCTCAGACCATTCAATGATTATTTTGTCAATATTTTGTGATGAATCAACAAATATGATGACAAATCAGGAATGATAGTTACTTTAAAACTGAATTATAATAGTTTAGAAAAATGAGCTAGGATTAGTGAATTGGAATCTAGTCTTCGAAGAGCAATCTGTTTCGAATGCTTTTAGTGTATTTATTAATATGTTGCAGGCTTCGATAGGCAAATGTAAACAACATTATCCTATCACCTCATTTGTCGAAAAAATGTAAAAAATTCCGTTTGGATGACTGACCAGATTGTTTAAAGGTGTTCAGAGGAAGCATAAACTATATAAACTTATGATAGCTAGACCACACGACGATAAGTTAAAAAAGTATTACAAATCGTTCAGAAATAAACTAAAAACAAATTTAAAAATGTGCAAAGAGGAATATTACCTGAACACTTTTGAGGACTGTTTCTGGGAGCTCTAGGGAACAGGGAAAGTTGTAAATGATTTGATTGGGGAAGGACCAGTAAGAAAAAAAAAAAAAAAGAAATTTTTGAAATTGAAACAGATGCTAAAGTGTTAACTGATAAGTTGCAAATAGTTAATGAGTTTAATAAATTCTTTTTGAATGTCCCAACGATATTAAGAAGCTCGATTGTTAATGTTGATGTTGAAGGTAATTTTGATGTATATTTCCCTCGGAAATATGCACAAATTTCTATGTTCATGTTTACCTGCCTGTGAAAAAAGAAGTTCAACAAGTACTAAGTAGTTTAAGCAATAATAAAAGCACCTGGGCAGGACAATATAAATGGCTATCTTTTAAAACGAATTTCTAAACATATTGTGCCAGTTCTTTCGTATCTTTTTAATAAAAGCATGGAAGAAGGAGAATTCCCGGCTTGCTTAAAGTTGGCTACAATTGTATCTCTATTCAAAATGGTAGTAGAAAGCAAACCACTTGCTACAGGCCGATCTCATTGTTGTCTGCGTTTTCGAAACTGCTTGAGAAAATAATAAAGAGAAGGCTAATGAACTTTTTGAAAAAATATGAATACTTAAGTAAAAATCAGTTTGAGTTTAGAGAGGCATTAAGTACGGAAGATGCATTGATTACTTTTTTAGAAGATATATATAATGGTTTGAACAAAGGTAAGAATTGTGCAGCTCTTTATATTGATATAACCAAAGCTTTCGATACAGTTGATCATGAAGTGTTGTTGAAAAAGTTATGGATGGCAGGAGTTCGAGGGCTACCCCATGAGTGGTTTAAAAGTTATTTAACTGATAGAGAACAGTTCGTAAAGATTGGAACTAATCTAATTGATGTTGGACAGATAAAGTATGGATTTCCACAAGGTTCTGTTTTAGGCCCAATCTTGTTTTTGGTTTACGTCAATGATTTATGTGAGGGATATCTCAATGGGAAAATTACTGCATTTGCTGACGATACGGCCCTTACTTATATTAGATGAGGACATTAACACAGTTTACGAAAAGATGAGTGCTGATCTAAGACTACTAAATTATTGGTTCAACAAAAATTTTATGGTAATGAGTGAAAAAACAAAGTACATGATTTTTTAGTTTAAGAGGTACTAAGAGTTTTGAAAGATGAAATGGTTTATCATAATATCTATTGGCATAAATGCCAACAACTGCCATTGTTTAAAAATTAGTAAGGTTAAAAAAATTAAGTATTTAGGCCTGGTTATTGATTCTAAACTTATCTTGGAAAAGCCACGTAGGAAAGTTGAAAACAGAAATGTTAAATAGTGTAAGAATAGTTTATTTACTAAGAAGTATATGCCCTAAAAAAGTTTTAGTGAAAGTATATCACGCTTTAGCAGGTTTCCAGACTGAGCTATGGCTTGGCATGTTGGGGAGGTACATATGTTACTACTTTATATCCTATCATTGTACTCCAGAAAACCTTCATCCGCATCCTATCCAATGCTCATAGAACGGAACATTCATGGCCACTTTTTATTAATTTCAAAATTCTTCCCATTAGAAATCTATATATTTTTAAAGTTTTAAAACTATTTTACATCAGAAGTACATCAAATTTATTTGTAGAAAATATCAGATTCCAATTAAGAAATCTAATAGTGGAAGTTCCGAAAGCCTAACTTAACTCTTTATAAAAGTTTTATACATTTAATTGCACCACGCTTATTTAATTTAATTTAGTTCAAAATTCAGAAAAAAGGAAACTAGTTCACAATTTTTAGTTGGCCTAAAAAAAACTATTGTTCACGTTTCCTGATTGTGAAAATTTATTTAGCGTTATTGAATAGTTTATTCTTTTTTCTTTCACAAAGGGGATAAATGATTTAATATAGGTCTATCTAAAATTAGTTTCCTCCTACTAGATTGCATATATATATATATATATATATATATATAAATATATATATATAATATATATATTATCAGTTAACTCATTTATCAATTAAGTTTTTGTTTATTTGATCCAATTCTAAGTATAGCTCATTATAATAAATGTTTAGATATATTTAATTGTTTTATTTTACTTGTTATGAATAATAGCAAAAATTTCTAAGGCAGAAATAATAAGTGTTTATTTTAAATGTCCTTTAAATATTCTTACGTAAAAAAGATGTAATTTTGATTTTTATTAGTCAGGACAAATGCAGCTGTTGTCTTCTGTGTTGCTTTTAAGTGTTTTTTCAAGTGGATGGATATCCCACACGGGCCTTGCCTTTGGGATATACCTAATTTATTTCACTACAAAATTATGTTATTTTATTATTAATTATTTTAGTTAATTTGGGATATTTGTACTTAATTGTTTAGAATAATTATGCTGTGCTTAATTTTCTTTTAGTATTAGTACTTTACTGTTATTTGTAATGTATTATGGTAAAAAAAAAGTGAAATACATTTCTTTTGGAATTTGAATTTGAATTGACAGGGATTCAACCAATATGCAACCATAATAAAGGAGAAGAATAAACAGTATTTTATATAATAATATTGCTTAAAATGTATATTTCTACAACATGTGCCACGTTACAATCACATTTCATTCCAATGAAATAGTTATGCTACATGTTTTACTACATCACATGTTTAAAATACCGAATGATTGTACTGAGATAAAACATTAATATTTTTCTAACATTTTTGCGTATTCATCACGCTTGAACATAAGACCAACGTTTAATATTACACTAACGAACAGAAAAGTTTCATGCACTATAATCAAAATTTTTATTTCAGAACTGAGAAAGTTACCTCCCAAAAAATGAAGTCTAATTAGTGAGATTGTTCAGATAGATAATTAGAAATGACATTTTTTAACCCTTCTAGTGTAATAAAATTCATAAAGAGAGTGTCATCGTAATTACAAAAATCTTAATACTAAATATTTAACTACCAAAAAAATACTAATAAAGCTTGTTTAGAAGGACGTATTATTATTATTGTTCTCGAAAATTGTACATATATATATATATATATATATTATATATTTACAATATATATATACAATATATACATATTTACAATATAAATGTATTTATATATATATATACAATATTTTATATATATATAAAATATTTATCTAAAATATTCACCTAATTATTTTAAGCTAATTTACTTGCGTAAACTTATAAAAGATTCAAATATTTTTAAAAGTACACAATTTTCAACTTAAGATGATATATAGCAATTAAAAATGTTTTTGAGAAATATAAAATCTGATTTAATAATAGTCCCGAATATCCGTTTCTATGGTAATTTTTTTTTTTTTTTATAACAGAGGTTATGGGATAGGACAAAGTGCATTTTTCATTTATACAATAGTTTTCTGATAATTAAGAGTCATTAACGCGTTAGGATTTTAGTTACCTATGAATGACAAAACACTAAATCTATTCTTCTAAACTTAAGGTATTTTTAAATTAAAAATCTAAAGCTTAAAAACATATCTAATTTTCATATCATATTTAACCATTATATAATAATAGGGTGTTATAATGTTATATACAGAAATACTTATAATTTCAAAATATGATTTTAGAACATTTACTTCAGCGTTAAAGCCAAAGAAACGCTTTAAACCAATAACATTAGTGCCGGCATTGTTGAACGAGATGACTTTTTTGGAAAAATAGGGTAGCTCTGTTGGTGGTAGTTATCACTGAAAAAAAACCGGTAACGTTTTTTAGTTAGACTGTATTCGTTGTATATTCGGAGAAGATATTGTTGTACTTAGTTTTGTTAAACAATACAATAGTAGAAATAGAACTGGAAAACGAGTTGTAATTTAAAGGTCCTTTGGTTCTTCGTCTGTAAATAAGCAAATCTTGTTAAAAATAATTACTCATGATCTGTACAAACACGTTTCTGTCCCCTATTAGTGTGGATATTTTGCTGGGTCTTTTAAACCCTGGCCATCTGTAAGCCTGGCTATTATTCCCAGAAATAAATTGTAATTTAATGCCCTTCATAATAGAGTTGAACGGGGAATTGAAAGGATGAAGGTTCATCTTGTAGAAATTATCTTATAGAAAATATTTTTTTTTAATAATGAAGATATGTTATAAATATTTATATTACCTATTTACAAAGGTTTCGTTTACCTCATTAATGGCACATGTTTTGTTTGTTAAATCTAAAGGTAAATAATATATTTTAGTATGTATATTTTTCTTATGAAATAATAACTGTAAAAATTGTTTAAATGTAATAAGTAATTTACTTTCATTTTATTTAGTTAGCCTGGTGACGTGTCCTTTAGTCTCTAAAAAAGCAAAAGAATACTCTCTAGGTCTTCCTGTAATGTAAACATCTTTGCAACCTTTATGTCATCTGTGTTCCACACTTCAATAGCGAGTATATTTAGGGAATCCTTTGATCTGTTCCAAGAACTACGAGGCCCCTCATAACCAGATATCATCCAACCCCGTCAATTTTAACGCTTTATGTTTTAATACAGTCATAATGAATAAATATTATAAAATGTAGAAATTTTGGAAATTTATTATTTTATGTTAGCACACAATTATATTAGATATGTATGTGTACACAATCCACTGTAGAGCTGTTGATTAAATCAATCAAATCTGTAAATCAAATTATATATTTTCAGTACAGATTATATGGAATGACTAGCTCTTGTAAAATTAGCCTTAAACAACAATATCACGTTAAAAATACAAAGTAACAACAGTTCAAGTATCCGTACAATTCACAATCCAATTGGCTACTATTCCAACTTTTTCAGATACAGCAGTTTCGTTATGTCAGTAACAGCAGATGTAATATATTATAAGAATATAGTAAGTTAGGAGATTAGTAAGCATTTAAAAATATTTGGGATGGTAATCAAATCACTTTTCCGTAGTGATTGTGGAAGTAGGTTTCTGAACTCATTAAAATATTTAATGAGAAAAGAAATCTGCGGTCTAATTTCGCATACAAGTGGTACTCTTTTTCCGTAATATACGTTTCTATCAAAAACATCTGATAATTTTGTAAATTTAATGTTTAACCAGTTCTTTATGTTGTTTCGTCTTATAATATTTGACTTAAAATAAATCTATGTCAATTAAACTAGTGATTTAAAATTATTTAAACAAATTTAAAACTTCCATTCCCTTATTTTTTATAACCAAAAAAGTACAAATAATTATATTATTTTTGTAATATAAATATGTACCGATTGTATTAAATAATAATTCTAGGGTAACTGGATTTTACCGGTGGAAGGAGTAGGCCCAGATGAATGATAAGGGCTGGGACTGTACAAAGAGGCTGCTATCGGCGAGGCGCGCATCGCAGATGGCATGTGTTTGATAACGAAATTGAGAGGTGGGGGTGAGGTAGACGTGCCGTTCCATCTCAGTTCATCGGAAGTGATTGTAACGAGTAGAGTAAATAGTGCTTAGAGTAAATCTTTTTGCTAATCGTCATCGAACCTGCGGGTAAGTGAACTTTTTAACTGGAGTCCAGTCAATATATATTCTTAGTTATTTTGGAATTAATTTTGGGATAGAAAATATTGTAAAAATTAAATTTAATGGGAATTGAGGAACTTGTCCTTTTGATCTGTGCAATATAAAACTTGTTGGTGCAGTGAGCACATGTATATAAAATGTTATGTAAAAATACTAAAAGAGTTTTGTGGTTGTTACATATGCTTTCAGCATTTTTTTTATTTATTAAATCTCTAACACTGAAGAAATATTTTTAAAAGTAAAGTAAAGAAAATTAGTAACAAAATAAAAATTGAATTTTGAAGATAAATTAAAGTGAAGAATTGCCAGATCAGATTAGAGAGTGAAATGTTTGAATTTTGAAAATTGAATATAAAAGACAAGCTGTAAGAACTTAGTACATTTTTTGGGATTGGAGTGAAGAATATATTACAAGTTTGAATTTAAAAGTCATCAAGAATTTTTTTTAAATATTTATTCCAGTTATTACTTTTAAGAAGAAGTTTTATTTTAGTTTGAACTTTATTTATTTTAGAAGATTTACTTTTATTATTAAACCTTCACAAAAGTTTATTTTAAATTTCAAAGCTAACCCCTCATGTGCCAGTAAATCGGTACAAATATAAACCAATTAAAATTAGATTTTTAGTTCTTTTTTCCAAAAATAGCGTAGCTGTTACGCCTAACTCAATAGTTTTAAATATTAACCAGCTCTTGTGGCAGGCCAGCTGTGATAAAGTAAGGTAAACGAGTAAGTAAAAAGTCAAAGACGTATTAGACTGTAATGCAATTTTCATCAAAGAGAGATGTTCTATTTAAATTTTTGACTTTCGTAACTTCTAATATTTATTATAAATCCTAGATGTAAATCATACTATTTAAACTACGTTTTATTATTTATATCATTTATTATTATTCAGCACTAAGAATTACTAAAAATTTACTATCTATACTTATCTTTTTGTCCTCACAACTTTTCTTTACATCTGAGGATATTTTTTTAATCTTAGAAACATATTAACATCCCGATTTTCCTATCTAATTAGTTTTAGTTTCTCATAACTTTTAATACCTGAGGATGTTTTTTTTGAATCTTAGAAATTATAACATCCCGATTGGTAAAAAACACATTTTACCATCCACAAAACAAAATGGTTTTGACATGGTTTTTTAGAAGAATACGTCTTCCAAAAAATACTCTGCTAATATCAACCTCGTATATCAATAGGACTAAACCACACATGTGGAAGGAGTTTGTAATATCGAAAGTACTTTCATACCCCAGTCTCACATTGTGGACCTCTTGGGAAATCAGATTACGACTCTTCACTTACACTTTTAAATCAATGCAATCTGATAAACTGGTTATATCTTTAAAAAATAATACTGATATTCAACTGTACCTTAGTTTATAGTGTGGTTTCTATAACAACTCCTAGGGGTCAAAGTCATCTGATATTCAATTACATACCTAGTGATTCACATGTGTAAATGCTTTAATTCCTATTTATTCTTTAGCAGTTACGATAAATTGTATTAAAATGTTAGTGCAAATGTCTTGAAACTTCCGTTTTACTTTAAATAAAGTAAGGGAAATGTGTTTTCGCCATTTATATAAAAACAAATTCGCAAATCAAGCAGGTCAAGTTCAAAACAATTCTTGGGCATAAATCATGGATGACTCTGGCAAATGTGGCAAATTTGAAAAAGAGTATTAATAATTACATTTATGACGTCCATTCCAAATAGAATGAGTTTTGATATGGGCTACAACTTACCTGATAACTTGGCGTGAAGTCATATTACAATTGGTCTTGTTTTATTTCACCCTCTTTTTAATTTACGTTATAAAACTTTACATTAACGACTCGTGATATATAATTACATTTGTTTATTATCAAAGTTATTGCTTAAATATATGGTAAAATAACTGGTTTCTACGAATATCTTAAATTGCTACTACACAAATCGAATTTTATACGTAATTTTATCCTTGTTCATGCCCACTTAAATGTGATATTCAGACTTTTGATAATAAAAAAATTTTTTTTAATTTTCGAAATATTTTTATGATGAATAATGTGTATACTTTAGGTACTGGGTGTATAATAATATAATAAACATAAAAATTTAGCAAACTAAATATGTATACTAACACTAGTCAATAGCTGATTAAAAAAAAAGTAAAAAAACAAGTCTGCTGAAGAGATCCACCAAGACTGATACAGTAGAGTACCATGGCAATGCTACTAGGTAACTTCTACTTAGTACATGATTCAGTATCCTTGAACCCACCACACAAACACTGCTAAGGTACAGAAATATTGACATAAACTCTGTGAGATTTGAGGAAAAGTATATACGTGCAAATTTGTTGGAGTCAATCCAGTCTGATCTTTTCCCTATGTTTATTGTGTAATCGCAAACTTTTCGTCATTATAGATAATCATTTAGAGTAATTTATCCTCTTACTCTTAAATATAGTAATAATAATAATTTAAAATGTAACACGTTTATGAACCAGGTACATTCATAATTTCAATATGCTGTATAATAGTTGAAAATATCCACACCCATCAAGAGCAAAAAAACCATCATGGGAAAAACTTAATTGGAAAGAAAGGTTTTTAATAAAACGTTGGTTAAAATTGTAATAAATACCCTTTTGGAATAAAGTTTTTATCAACCATACATAGAGAATTGAGAGTGTCTTTATACAGGTATGTTTAATTCGTTAATATTCTTGGAATTGCCATTCTGCATTATAAATCCTTAAAAAAACCATAATACTTACGTATGAGTACGCCACACATTGTGTAGCATAAACGGGGCTAAGGCCTATCCTGTAATAATGTTTATTAAATTTACTGTAATTTAGATAGGTTATAATAAGTAAAAACCGTTCCCTGAGGAGTTAAGCCTAGTAAAAACAAAGTTTATTAGAGTTGCTTAAACAGATTCGGTGCCATAACCGGTATAAAGAATAATTCCATTCCAAGTTATGGCCTCGCTCCAGGATATTACAGCCTGCAACATAAGCTTGATGTAGATCTTAGCTCATAAAAGCTACTGTCAGATCAAGTTCATTACCAAAGTTTATGATTGGTGATATATTTTATCAGTGTAACATTATATATCCTTAACATTTGCCATAGAAGAACTGTTTTGGCTCTTGTAAATACTTTTATCTGATAAATATGTTAGTGTTTAGCATGAGATATCATGATAAAAATAATACTTTTTTTAATTCAGAGTGTCCCGTAACTCACTGGACAAAATTATAACACGTCATTGCTCAGTTTATAGACAATATTTAAACATACGCGTATGAAACATGGATCTCCCAAACTTAGTTTTCTATCGTCTGTCTGGCTCTATGCTTTTTTATACAAAAAGATATATCGTGAAAAAGTTATAAATTAAAGTACACCAAATTTTGCTCAAATGGTTACAATAATAAGGCCAGTTACTAGAAAAATAAAATTAAAATATCTTTTGTATTTCCAAATGGCAGCTATTAAAACTTTGAAAACTTGCAATATATTAAAAACTTCTTTCCAGCTTCATCCCAAGCATTTCACCACATTGCCACAGCGAATATTGAACAACTCAGTAACTGAATAAACGGCAGTGATATTAATGTAGGCAATGTCCTTGTCACAAAAAATCTAGTCAATATCACTTATTTAATATTCGATTTAAATTGTTGTAGTGTCATTGCTACCTCGTGTCGTCGCGACCGGAAGGGGGGACCTTCCAGAGGAATAATAACCGTGGATCCGCCACTAGATTCCCTCTATCCAAAACCCAACCAGCTTTGATGATTAAAGAATACTAATAATTTGGATATGGTTTCCGAAAGGATCCCTAGCAATATAATACTAAATTCTAGACCACATACGCTAACTTCTCCCGGTCCACTCTGCTCGATAGCTGCACAACGACTGCCTGCACAACCTCCGGTCTAAGCCTGATAACCTAGCAGGAACCCTCCTACCAGAACATGTCCAGAAGAATTCCGGATGGTAGAGGCTCCTATTGTTTGAGTAAGGGCTAGAGGTCGGCGCAGCTGGCTATCGCGTTCGCGGCTAACAGAAGGATAATAAACGCCGTTATGCCAAAATTCAAATCTGTAGCGGCACTCGCCGCATCCATCCCCCTCCTTCTCCGCAGGAGTACGAAGGCTTCTTACTTAGCCATTTAAAGAGTGGTTAGACAAGGGTCTAAGAGGAATGTTTATCTGGAAGTGAAAACAGGTATATAGTTAAAATGGAGCCAAAAATCTTAAACTAGAAACGCAGAGCTTACTAAATTTTCAAAAATTCCAACACACCTCATCACTACCATGCAGAAAAGGCTTCGGTGCAGAGAAACCAGTCCGCCAATTCTCGCCTGAACAAGCTCCCAGTCCTCAACCACAGGACAAAATTTCCAAACCCATTAAAGTGGGGAAAAGCAACTAAGAATTTATCTGTGATCACCAATATGTCACATACCTGCTATAATACTTTCTAACTCTTCTAAAGTTGAAGGTTTGGCTACTTTAAGAAAAGTTTAATTTTATTAAAATTTATATGAAAGATAATCTATGGGTTCAAATAAAGTGAATCAGGCATATCTTGGAGGAACCGTGTTTTGACTGGAGAATTCCCCACAACCCTTACATTCAGTTACCATCATTCAAGACTCAGATTTCCCATCCAAAAATAGGCCAAGAGGTAAGGGAAAGTAGAAGTTTAAGGATATTTTACTCTTGGTGTAACTCAGAATATATTTCTTCCCATCGTTAGCTGGAGCTGGCCATTATCCCTAGTCCTGTTCCCCTTACTTTCCCTCCCCCCCCTCACCACCAAACGGTAGAAATAGAAAAGCCTGCTACCAACAATGCCCAATCCACCGGGGACGCAGAAGTATAAGTAGAGGGAGTGAAAAGGTCTCCCCATGGACCTCTCTGGAAGAAACATTATACAATTTGTTTTGTTCATTTTTCTTTCAATATTTGAAATACAGGAAAGGTGGTGGAAAAAAATTATGATATGAAGGCCATTGGAAAAATAAATCCCAAATCTAAATGATATGAGGTCTCCTAGTTGACTACAGTCGTAAGAGGCAAGGATAAGAGGGACAATTTTTGTTTTTTTGGTCTGCTAACAAGATTCTTTAAAACTTATCTACCGTATTAGTTTTTTCATCAAGATTTTTTTGGTGACATGTGGCAGAGTAGGTTTTCCCTGAATGGGAGTGTTTCAGATCGGATGAAGGAATGGGCCCAAAACAAACAATAAATCAAAAGAAAAAAAAAGACTTCTGTTTTTTGGGGGGGGGACTCAGAGTTATGATAAGTTAGTAGGGGGCCCCTTTTTTTAAGGGAGGGGGCCAGGATATGATTGGTTAGTAACGCATTAATTTTTGGATTAGGATAACCACTCTACTATGAAACTAACACGTACTAATCAAATTATTTAACCATAATAACTGACCATTTATAACACGACATGCTCCGAAAATACAAAATGGTAATATCTATCACGGAAAAACCATACACGAACCACTATAAATTTACACAGAGATAAACATTCTATAGCAATCAAATAACGATTGACTATACTGGCGGTGTAGTGCTTCACTATAGCCATTAGCCTAGTTGTATATTAGGGAGAAAAAATTACTTTTGTTGAAAAAGGTCAACTATAAGGGAAATGCTAGAAATAATGTCGGTTTCTAAAGCATTTATCTGATTACAAATTATTCTCTTAGATCCCCTTAATCTGCCTTAAGTTTATAAACTTAAACACAAAAATTAAAAATTAATAGGATAGAAGATAGTTAAAGATGTATTAATGAATGTGTGTTTGGGGTGTAGCGCATATAGGATAGGCAATGAGACTGTCGCTGCATCCCAAAATTGTATTACAGAAAAAATATATAAAATAAATTGCTAATTCATTGGATAGCTCGTAAATACTTTTCAACACAAAAAAATCTAAACGGGCAGATCTCACTAACCACCCATCCACCGTGGTAAGTGTATAGTAAGGGACAGTATGGACCAAACCTAACCAGAACTTGCCACAAACCCAAACACCAGGTTAGGCTAAGAGGGAGAACTTCCTTAGCGCAAATCCACCTCAGGAGTGTCAGGCACATGCCAACCAATGCAGCTGGTCCCATACTGAAGAAGTAGAAATAAGGAAAAGAGAAATGTTATTTGTAAGGTTTAATATGAAAGAAGAATGAAAAATAAAACCTCAAATTTCAACCTAATATCCACCAATGGCTTTTTCGGAATAGAGGAAAGTATCTAGTAGCAGATAATTGTCGTGGAGTTGGGGAGAGAAATGCACTTTATTAATATGGGTGATACCATGTGCTAACACCTCACAAATTTCCTTGGTTTTTGGGTTCACGCAAGGCAACTGTTACAGGGGAGGTAAAGGTCTCAATTTCCCAAAGGTTCTAGGACCACATAAGGTTGCAACTTGGTCTGAGATGTGTTTGGGATGCATTACTCAGGTTAAAAAGGTCGATACATTAACTTGTATCAACCCACTCTAAAGGGAAACCTGTGCTCGACCTTTATTATACTGTTTGGATACTGTAATCCTTAGCATTGAGATCAGATTGTTTCTAGAGCTTTAACTCCAATACTCTGTTCCATGTTTCCTTGGTTTCAGGGAATTAGGTTTCTACGAAGTTGGTCAAGATTCCATTTATTTTCCAAAGGCAGGTGCGGAATAGTGTATCCCAAAAATATATTCAGAGGGGGTGATGTGCCAGGTTGCTCTCGTGCTTTAGAAGAAATTAAAAAAGCACGGTTTGAAAATAATGATAGGTTTTCATCCCACTGAGTATTGTTCTTTTGTGGTGGAATAATTCGGCAAAGGCCAACTCTACGATTATTTTTGTTCACCGTACGTTCAGCGGTTGCGAACTTTTCGGGTAATAAGGAGAAGTCCCTAATGTTTTTGGTTTAAATCCCAAGCTCATAGACATTGTTTTTTTAACTGATGAGAGATTTGAAAACAACTGCCAGAATCGCGAGGAACTATAGATTGGGGAAAACCCCAAAAGTAGGAATAATAGGCCTCGTTTAAGGGCATTTACTGTAGTTAGAGCCTGTTGAATTCTTAGTTGGGATCGATGACTGAAAATTTGCTAAATGCGGTCTACAATGGTTAGTAGCCACTGGTGACCACGCTTTAGTTCTGGAGAGAGGACTTAACATAGTCAAATCATGATCTTTTCAAAAGGTATTTGTGCTAGATCCAGACGAGTAGATGACACATTTATTTGTGTGTTTGGGGCTTGCTTACAAGCGCTGGAACTGCAAGCATGATTTAACCATGTTAGTTATTGTTGTGGAGTTAAGTATCAGAAACTGTAAAATGTTCTTTTTAACCCGATTTAAGTGTTTTTAGAGATTCCCAACGTGTGCTCCAACAGGGGACGTGTAGATACATGGCAAAATATCATGTGGTGTAGGTTTTTTGGGGAAAAAACAAACACGCCAGCACCGTCTGCTCTGGGAAGGTGGTTTTATAAAAACCTAAGACATTATCAATTTTATTTCATAGTTAGGAGGGTGTTGTTCACAGACTTAAATTGACTTAATTATATTTTTTAATTCTGGATCCAGGGCTGTGATGTTTCTCTTATTTCTTGGAAGGCTTCCTGGAAGAGAGAAAAGAATTATAGACATTTTGATTGGTAGGATTTTTGGGGTTTGCTTTGTCGAAGGGTTTGTTTGATACTTGTGTCATGGTTGTTGGGGAATTGTTGTGGGGGTCTTCCCTCGTACAAACCGAGAGAGGCACCCAGTCTGCAACAACGTTCTTTCTCTTTGCCCTTCTAATGTGACTAACTTGATAATTTAAAAGTTGTTTTTATTAAGGCCAATCCATTCGTGCTAATGTTTCCCAATTTGCCTGGGGGTGGGTTCAGCCAACCAGGAGAAGAGCCACTGATTATCCACAAGAAAAGAGAAAATTTCCTCTATGCTCTAAGTAAGTTTCTGAACCTTTCCAAGGCCAAACACACCAAAGCAGAACAGCGAGAGCCTCCAGTTCAAAGGTTGAGTAGGTTTCTTTTCATGGAGGTTCAGGGCACGAACTGGCGTTTAAGCAAACAGGTGCTAGGCTGACCATCCAAAGTTTCCTGTGGAACAAGGGACCGCACCCACAAGCCGTGCCAGAGGCATCGGTCTGGCAACGTGAAGGTGGTTTTTTTTTCGAAGTTCGTGGTGTAGCCTCAAAACAGGGTGAAGATAACTAAAAATTGCTTTAAGTGTTTTTGAATGCCTCCTCTGAGACAGGTCCCCATAATTGTATGGAAACGCCCTTACCTTTTTCAAAGAATTTATAAGGGTTGCCGAAATCTGAGAAAAGCATTTTCAACACAGAATCTCGGAGTTAATATGAGCACATTCCCAAGGGAAACCTAGAAAAGTCTGTTTTAAAATTCTTTGGTGTTGGGTAGGAGTCGATAGTGTTTACTTCTGTCAGGATTTAGTACTGATTTTACCATTATGAAAATATGTGACCCAGGAATTCGATTCGTAGGAGATGCCTACAACCATTTTTTCAGGAGCTAACAGTCAGGACGCAGCATCTCTAAGCCTGTCTAAAACGATTTTTAAGGATGCTGCACATGCTCGTTTGAAACTGTTACTGAAGACCAACTAGGTCATCAAAAATAATACAAAAAGTGAATTGTGAATTTTATATTCTCCAAAGACCTTTGTCAAGTAGATTTTGCCCAAAAACCCATGCCAGCCGGATGCTAAGCCGAAGGGCAGATAGGATTTACTGCGTAACAACCTGTGCTTGTGACAAAAGCCGGTGTATTTTGTTGGAATTCTCGTCCAAGAGGAATTTGATTATAGGCACTTACCAAGGTCCCAGGTGGGAAAAAATGAGAAAGCCTTCCCCTAAATACTGGAAAGCTGACTCCACGGTTGGCATGGGAGTGTTCTTCCAACTCAAACCATCCTATTTATGAGGACGGTATTCTACCCACCATGCGACTTCTTACCATTCTTTTTCGGGGACTAAAAAACGCCGGGGACTTGAACTATGGAGAGTCACTATGGAATGACGAATAATACCCTTACTCAACAGGTCTTTAATATTGGCTTCTTCTAGCTCTGTCAGTTTGGGAGGAGCATAATGAAAAGGTTTTGAGCGGACAATCTTATTAGTTGTTATGCGGATGGTAGTAAGATATTAAGTTTGGTTTTGCCAAGGCATGGTGTTTTTTTTTTTATGGTTATCCGGGTACTGCTACAATAGGTTTTTTTAAAATGTGTTTTTGTTTTGTGTTTAAGTTTTTTTTCTCCTAAATGTTGGTGCAGTATGAGTTGGTTTTTTCTATGTTTAGGTTGAGCTGGGAATGATCCTGGAATTGATTTAATAATTATTAAGGTTGAGTCAATAGGTAAAAAGTTCTTATTTTACGCTGAGCCGTATTAATCACCATTTTACTGATGATCTACAAAGTCCAAACCCAAAAACAACTGCCACCGGTAGGTTATCTGATACAAAGGAAGGAAAAGTCCAGGTAAGGGTGTAAAATTTTAAAATGCAAATTTAATCTGTTTTTGGAAATTCATGTAAGTCACCATTTCGCTGTCATGGCTTGAGTTCTGGTGTTAAGTGAGTTCGACGACTAAAAACCCTTTACCTTTCTGAAAGATCCTTAAAGACTGACCCAGTGTATTATTGAGTATGTGGAGCCTTGTATCAATTAGTGCTTTCAAGTTTGATTTCTTTTAATGGATAGTCAGAATAGTAAGGGGAATCTACATTGGGTTTAATAGAATCGGTGCCATAGAGCGGACCAGGTGCGATTCACCTTCGGTTTAGGGGAGACAAGGTTCCTGTATAAAAATGCCTCCTTGGGAAGTTTTTTTAATGTTTCGGCCTGGAATTGGGACTGACCTGAATAATTAGATTGCCGTATTCTGCTGACCGTTTTGGCAGTTACGCTGACTTGTGTTGTTTTTTGGTAGTCGTGTTGACCCTTAGTATGGTTTAGAGATGCGACATGCTTCGGCTGTTAAAATAATCTGTTGTTCTGTTGAAAAATGTTGATTATTTGGTATGGGAACTATGAAGGGATGTAGGTGGGGGGTACGTTGGTTGTTTGTGGGAGTGTCATAATATGTAAGACGTAGGTCATCTACCGTGGGGGCCAATTTTTAAAAGATCTTTAATGCAGTTGTGGTGTTATAAGTCCTGATAAGCAGGCTCTAGTGGAGGGATTGAGGACTGCCTATAATCGTATAGTTAAAGACAACTGCATTAGCTACTGTAGGGTTTAAAAATGTAAAACGTTGCACTAACCGGTTTTTTTTTGGGTGTACATAGTCAGCTAAGGACTCTGAGTTAGTTTGCTGGCGGTACAAAAACTTATTCTGAGCTTCCCTCAGTGTTTTATCAGTTAAAGAGTGTAGTACGTATTGTCTGGACCAGTGAGAGCCAACTAAGATTAGACGTAATAGCATTTAAACCATATACCACGAAGTCTGCCCTCAGTCCGCGGGAATCAGGTTTTGTAATTAAATATGTTTGTCACTTACAAGGTTCAAGTCGGAATATTTCGGTAGCTTTAATTACCTCAAATTGTACGAGGTCTGGGAGGAACGAACCTGAAGTCATAGGCAGGGCTCTAATTCATTTCCGCGAAACAACAGAAGGAAATTTCGGTCACTATCGCTATTATGGCTTTGGAGAAATAACTCGGCAATCTGTGCAAAAAGACACTACTTCTGTAGTGCGTTCAACTGTTGTTTGTGTTAGTTGTTGCATATAGCAACTATCAAATTTTGTATATTCGGATCTATTATTGTTTGCGAAGGTGTTGTATGTTATGTTGGGCTGTTACCTCAGATTGTTGTGTGTGACTGTTGGTGTAACATCAGTCGAGGCTGCTTGTAGTTTCTAATTTGGATTCATTAACATTTTCGTCTGAGGTCGTTTTCACCTAATTTATATTTTTCTACAATACAAAGCACGCAAGCCTGAAAACTCTCATTTACTCAAGTGTACCTGCTTGGTGTGATTGCCCAATTGAGAGCATTGATCACGGGCCGGAGTTGCTTTTAACTCTCCACGGCTACTGTTTTGGGGGTATTGTACTGGTCTCGATACATATTTAAAGAGAGCGGAAAATAAGAATAACAATAAGCTATACAAGGGAAACTGGTACCAATATATGTTTACTCTTTTATAATTATTAGACTAGAGTAGTCTGGAAAAACAATAACAGTTAATAAAACAATTATTTCAAAAACATCTTGGGCTGACATAAGCTTTGAGTAAAATACAGCAAACCAAACACCTACTGGGGAGGAAAAATCAGGTAATTACTTCAAGAAATTATAAAATAAGTTTTATATTGAAGTTTAAAAAGGTTTTAAGTATTTTAAATTTTTTATAATATTTAATCTGTAATTTAGCGCTGTATATCTCTTGTGAATAAAGAAAAAGTTATTATATTCACTTTGGCATTTTTTAGACTTATAATTTATTATTGTATACAAACGTATTTACAGTACCTGAAACAAAGACTTCTATCCCTCATAAAAATATCTTTTCCAAGCGAAGTGATTATTTAGAACACAAAGATTAAGATTCTACCGAAAGTAAAATATTCGCATTAACAAACAAATAACAAAGTCACCAAACTACCTTACCTGTATGCGAAACTCTAAGGTTAGTTACAAAATGATCGTTCACAAGCTGCAATTTACATTAAAAAAAAAGCACCAGTCATTATTATGTGTTTAAACACTAAATAATATAACCAAAATCTAAACGTATATAAGGCTAAGTCGTAAAAATAATTTAAAGAAAAAAATCATTCGGTTACAATTTATGTTAGTGAAAACGAAAAAACAAATTACCGTTGACTTACAAAGATAACTTACGTAGTACCCTTAAAAACATTGACCGGAAATTATAAAAATATTCGTGCTTAACTGTAGTAGTTAAAATCTATATGGTAGAGTTAACATAATTAGACTTCGTTTTCTACGGAGTGATACAAAAACCGGATCTGAGGAACTCTGCTTACGCAATTACGTGCTTGCTACGGCAAACTGACTAATCTTTGTGTCGTGAAAAATTACTGTAGTGCCAAAAAGAAGAAAAAACTAAATCGGATAAAAAATTAAGTGAAATATATTATAACAATTGCGGAGCTTAGAACTATAAGTATTCAGTACGAGGAAAAATGACAAATTTAAATTTGAAACTGTCTTTTGAAACGAAACGAGGAAATTCCATTGTTTGAAACAGACTGACAGGCGGAAATTACGAACTCCGTGATAATAAATTTTTAAAAGACTTAACACAACCCCCCCCCCCATGGCCAACTTGAAAAAGGAATTGTGGCTGTAAATAAATAAATAGACAGTTATGTAAATAAAAGTTTAACATAAGAAAAATAAAAATATTGCATAACACCTATAATTAGTGAAAAAAAAAATAGTGTTACAGTTCTAATACAAAAGTGTACTTCAGGTTACTAGTAATTAAAAAACTAATTTAATTTGGTTATTAAAATCGTAACTCTGCTTAGTTTAAAGCTTTTAGGAGACTTTACTGTTAGTAGTTATTAACATTTACTAAGTTATTTCAAGAAATACTTTATAACAAGGGCAAAAAATATATTGAATTATTAAGGTTGAACTAAGAAACTTTGTGATTAAGGTTAAAACTGTGAACAATAAACTAAATGTTTTAAAATTAATTCATGTAAGAACGGTTTATACTTTAAGCTTATTTTAAATGACTCGAACATAAAAAAATAATCCAATAAAAAAAACAACCTGTTAATTTAGTTATCTGATTCTGTTGGTGTGAAGGTGGGGGGGGGGGCGCTGCGCTGCTTCCCTCGTGGCGTCGGTCGCTGTCCGTGTGGGGTGATTTACGCCAATTGTCTGAGAAATTACCACTGTTTATTCCGATAACTAAAAAAATGGACGGACAAGCGTGAAATTAAAAATTAATGCTGGTTAGGGATGGTGTTGGGAATCCGAGGCGGACGGCTCTGTTACCAATAGTTGCTACCTTCGTGTCGTACGCGACCGGAAGGTGGGGACCTTCCAGATGGAATACAATAACCGTGAATCCGCATCTAGATTCCCTCCTCTATCCAAAACCCAAACCAGCTTTGATGATTAAAGAATTACTCAATAATTTGGATTTGGTTTGCCGAAAGGTTCCCCTAAACAATATAATACTAAATTCTAGACCACATACGCTTAACTTCTCCGGTCAACTCTGCTCGATAGCTGCACAACGACTGCATGCACAACCTCCGGTCCTCAGCCTGATATATCTAGCAGGAACCATCCTTACCAGAACATGTCCAGAAGAATTCCGGATGGTAGGAGGCTCTTATTGTTTGGAGTAAGGGCTAGAGGTCGGCCGCAGCTGGCTTATCGCGTTCGCGGCTACAGAAGGATTACGGGGTATCGTGCCAAATTAAAAATCTGTAGCGGCACTCGCCGCATCATCAGATTTATGAAAAACCCCCTTCTCTAAACAGGTATTCTTGCAGTTTAATGACAAAATATGCAAGTTTTTTTACGAATTAAGATATAAATAGGTAAACAAAATATACCTGGAATAATTACCAATCAATAGTGGTTTTATTGTTTTAAGGTTTTGCAGATTTTACCGTTTCCTAGCGACTGTTGCTATATTATGCTACAAAAATAAATTTGTAATAAAAATTCTCCATATATTTCAGCAAATTTAAAATTACCCATAAATAGTATTTCGGAGTACGCTACATAAAACTGTATGACACATATTTAAGGCAGAATTTCAGATTTGCAGTTTAAAAACTCAATTTTCATTTCACAGATCATAGGTTGTTTTTTTAATTTTATAGCGGTTTCTATTGATATTCTTCATATCCCTTCATATGGGGATAAATTTAAAATGTGCTCTGCCAATAAAAGTACGTCAGATGAGCTGTGACTCAATTCCGCTTTAGAATGCTAATTCGTGATTGTGGTCAACCTTATGCTGTTTCTACAAAAACGCATTTGAATGAATAATTATATCTATTTAGTTGGGTTCTATGACATTTTTTTAATTAAAATAAAAGTGCATACCAAAGTTATATCATTACATAGAGTTTTATAAGCATGAATTTTTTAAATCAGTCGTATTTATAACTACACAGGTTATACTCGTATCTCAGGTGTTTCATTACATCAGTATATTGACATAGTGATCTGCAAGTAATATCCTTTAGTAAAAAAATAATTTTTTTTGGAAATATCCTTGTAAAACAGTATTATTATCGATGGTATTTGCAATTAATAATCACATAATAACGGTAATTGCTGCCAATGCTATTTTCAATTAGCACGTAAAATATTCTTAATATAAATATGAATTAACTGAAACTATTTGCCTTTAATTACAAATAGTATATTGTTATCTAAAATTTAAAAGTTTTATATTTGCTGAAGCTTTGTCGTATATTAAGCTAGTTATTGCAATGCACCGAAAAAATACCTAATACTGGAAGATTTTACAATAAACAGTAGTAGACCAATTCATTAATAAACACTTGACAATTTAAACATTAAAATATAAGCCATGGTAACAGTTCCTTATTCATACGAATAAAATTTTACTTCGTATCACTTTTATTTATTTTCTTTATTTAAAAATGTGAGATGGGAATTGGCTATTGTTTAAACAAAGTATATAACCATATAGCCATATGTTGTCTGTATAGAGTATTCAGAAGAGATAAAAACATCATGAGAATTAACAGAAATACATTATCCACCTTATTTTAATATTTTCCCAGTTGTATTTTGCAAGTACAAAGAGGTTTCGGTTGAATTTTTCCATTCTTTATTTTTAAATTTTA
>NW_025784452.1:0-18726 GCF_021130785.1 Homalodisca vitripennis
TTCGAGCGTAAACATCCGTTTTTGACTGAAACCCGCTGAGTTGGGTTCGTTCGTACCTATTTTTTTCCCATTACACAGTCTTATTTCCGCAGCACTCGTCCGTTTTAATTTTACTGAACCCTGATTGGGGTTTCGTTCAGAAAAAAATAATAAAAAATTTTTTTTTTGATTTTGGCAATAAACTTCCTAGTTCAGTACCATTTATTCCACATTACACAGTTATTTCATTTCGAGCAGTCACATCGTCCGTTTGACTGACCTGACTGTATCCGCTGAGTCTGCGGGCTCGGTCAGTACGTTTATTTATTCCACATTACACAGTTATTCATTTCGAGGCAGGTTTCTCACATCCGTCCGTTTAATTGACTGTGAACCGCTGAGTTGCGGTTCGTTTTCAGTACCTATTTATTCTCTACAATACACAGTCCATCTCATCTTCGAGCAGTCACATCGTCCGAGTGTTAATTGACTGAATGTACCCGCTGAGATAGAGGCTCGTTCAGTACACACTTATTTATTCCACATTTACACAGTCATTCATGTCAGAAGCAAGTTCCACATCGTCCGTTTTGACTGATTTGACTGTAACCGCTGAGTTTGCGGCTTCCGTTCCAGCTACCTATTTATATTCCACATTACACAAGTCATTCATTACGAGACAGCTCACATCCGTCCGTTTTGGAATTTTGACCCCCCCCCCCTGACTGTTTAAAAACCCCGCATGAGATTTTTTGGCGGTTCGTTCAGTACCTATTTATTTACCACAATCTACACAGTCATTCATATTCGAGCAGTCACATCGTCCGTTTAATTGACTGTAACCGCTGAGTTTTGGCGGGTTCGTTCAGTAACCTATTTATTCCACATTACACAGTCATTCATTTCGAGCAGATCACATCATCCGTTTAATTGACTGTAACCGCTGAGTTGCGGTTCGTTTCAGTACCTAATTTATTCCACATTACACAGTCATTCATTTTCGAGCAGTCACATCGTCCCGTTTAATTGACTGTAACCGCTGAGTTGCTGGTTTCGTTTCAGTACCTATTTATTCCACATTACACAGTCATTCATTTCGAGCAGTCACATCGTCCGTTTAATTGACTGTAACCGCTGAGTTGCGGTTCGTTCAGTACCTATTTATTCCACATTAACACAGTCATTCATTTCGAGCAGTCACATCGTCCGTTTAATTGACTGTAACCGCTGAGTTGCGGTTCGTTTCAGTACCTATTTATTCCACATTACACAGTCATTCATTATCGAGCAGTCACATTCGTCCGTTTAATTGACTGTAACCGCTGAGTTGCGGTTCGTTCAGTACCTATTTATTCCACATTACAACAGTCATTCATTTTCGAGCAGTCACATCGTCCGTTTAATTGACTGTAACCGCTGAGTTGCGGTTCGTTCAGTACCTATTTATTCCACATTAACACAGTCATTCATTTCGAGCAGTCACATCGTCCGTTTAATTGACTGTAACCGCTGAGTTGCGGTTCGTTCAGTACCTATTTATTCCACATTACACAGTCATTCATTTCGAGCAGTCACATCGTCCGTTTAATTGACTGTAACCGCTGAGTTGCGGTTCGTTCAGTACCTATTTATTCCACATTACACAGTCATTCATTTCGAGCAGTCACATCGTCCGTTTAATTGACTGTAACCGCTGAGTTTGAGCGGTGTTCAGTACCTATTTATTCCACATTACACAGTCATTCATTTCGAGCAGTCACATCGTCCGTTTTTAATTGACTGTAACCGCTGAGTTGCGGTTCGTTCAGTACCTAATTATTCCACATTACACATTCATTCATTTCGAGCAGTCACATCGTCTTGTTTAATTGACTGAGTAACCGCTGAGTTGCGGTTCGTTTCCAAGTACCTATTTATTCCACATTTCCAACAGTCAAATTCATTTCGAGCAGGTCACACATCGTCCGTTTAATTGACTGTAAACCGCTGAGTTGCGGTTCGTTCAGTACCTATTTATTCCACATTACACAGTCATTCATTTCGAGCAGTCACATCGTCCGTTTAAATTGACCGGACTGACTGTAACCCGCTGAGTTGGCGGTTTCGTTCAGTACCTATTTATTCCACATTACACAGTTTATTCATTTCGAGCAGTCACATCGTCCGTTTGACTGACTGACTGTACCCCGCTGAGTTGCGGCTCGTTCAGTACTTATTTATTCCACAATTACACAGTTATTCATTTCGAGCAGTCACATCATCCGTTTTAAATTGACTGTAACCGCTGAGTTGCGGTTCGTTTCAGTACCTATTTATTCCACATTACACAGTCATTCATTTCGAGCAGTCACATCGTCCGTTTAATTGACTGTAACCGCTGCGTTGCGGTTCGTTCAGTACCTATTTATTCCACATTACACAGTCATTTCATTTCGAGCAGTCACATCATCACGTTTTAATTCACTGTAACCGCTGAGTTGCGGTTCGTTCAGTACCTATTTATTCTACATTACACAGTCATTCTTTTCGAGCAGTCGCATCGTCCGTTTAATTGACTGTAACCGCTGAGTTGCGGCTCGTTCAGTACCTATTTATTCCACATCATTACACAGTCATTTCATTTCGAGCAGTCACATCATCCGTTTTAAATTGACTGTAACCGCTGAGATTGCGGTTCGTTCAGTACCTATTTATTCCACATTACAGAGTCATTCATTTCGAGCAGTCACATCGTCCGTTTAATTGACTGTAACCGCTGAGTTGCGGTTCGTTCAGTACCTATTTATTCCACATTACACAGTCATTCATGTCGAGCAGTCACATCGTCCGTTTTAATTGACTGTAACCGCTGAGTTGCGGTTTCGTTTCAGTACCTATTTATTCCACATTACACTGTCATTCATTTCGAGCAGTCACATCGTCCGTTTAATTGACTGTAACCGCTGAGTTGCGGTTCGTTCAGTACCTATTTATTCCACATTACAACAGTCATTCATTTCGAGCAGTCACATCGTCCGTTTAATTGACTGTAACCGCTCGCTGAGTTGCGGTTCGTTCAGTAACCTATTTATTCCACATTACAAAGTCATTCATTTTTGAGCAGTCACATCATCCGTTTAATTGACTGTAACCGCTGAGTTGGCGGTTCGTTCAGTACCTATTTATTCCACATTACACAGTCATTCATTTCGTAGCAGTCACATCGGTCCGTTTTTAATTGACTGTAACCGCTGAGTTGCGGTTCGTTTTTAGTACCCTAATTTATTCCACATTACACAGTCATTCATTTCGAGCAGTCACATCGTCCGTTTAATTGACTGACCGACTGTAACCGCTGAGTTGCGGCTCGTTCAGTACCTATTTATTCCACATTAAATAGCGTGAAAAAACTCTGTTGGCACGATTTTTCACGCACCTTAAGTTTAATAGATTGGGACTCTGCTCTTAGTGGTTTGGAATCTGAGGCTATGTATGATAAATTTCACGATATCTTTATCTGTTGGATGAATGTCCATCTACCAGTCAAGCGAAAAAACTTTTAAGCCCAGGACGAAAGCGCAACTCATGGTATTCTCCTAATCTATAAACTCATGAAAGACCGTGTCATGGCACTGCTTTATCGTTCGCGTCTATCTGGACAAAATGCTGACATAGAAGCATATAAAGCAGCCAAGAGGACCTACAGACAAGCTTTACAAGTTGCGAGAAGGGAGTCAAATGAAGAATTCATTAATACAGCGGATAACAAGTGTAAGGCTGCTTGGACTATTGTGAATCGGGAAACCGGCCAGAGATAGACCATCACATCATGTGCAACCCGATGCTGAGGACTTCAGTAAGTACTGCATCAGTGCTGTGGACGAGAATTCGACAGAGCTCTCTCTCTTCCATCATCTTCTGCTGTCGATCTGCTGCAACGCAGTACCCCGGCAGCCCATTCCCGGCTCTTCAGTTGGCATCCAGTGACTGGTGGTGAAGTGAGTCGTTTTGGTTTTTCAGGGTTTAAATCCTCGGGAAGCTGTGACGTATATGGCATATCGTCAGTAATTGTGAAAGGTGTTAAATCGATGCAATAGCTCATCCACTGGCTAAATTTATAAATGCTTTGTCTACTGGAGGGAAGTTTTTCCCGCTAAGTTAAAAATGTCTAAGGTAGTACCTATTTTTAAGAAAGGTAACTACGGTGAAATAAACAGCTACAGAGCGATCTCTCTGGTCCCCTTGTTTTTTTCCAAAGTGTTCGAAAAAAAGTCCTGAAAACTCAATTAACTTCTTTTTTCGAAATTAACCAGTTCTTTTCAGTAAGAGTCAGTTCGGATTTAGGTGTGGAATGTCCACGATCGACGCGGTCGAGGGACTTGTGTCCCACATACTTTCCAAGTTTGAACTAGGTTTGCCTACAGGAGCCACATTAATGTGATATTTCTAGGGCGTTTGACTGCGTTCGACCGGGAATTTTGTTGAAGAAGTTGGAGTATTATGGAATAACTGGTATTGAAAATTCCCTTTTTAATTCCTATCTCAGTAATCGTTTTCATACAGTATTACAGCAATAATAACCTACTCTAATTATGCTGAGGTTTGTCATGGGGTACCACAGGGATCTGTTCTGGGCCCACTTTTTGTTTTTTAGTCTTAGTTAATGATTTAGATGTTAATGTCAATTTCAGATCGGTTATGTTTGCTGATGACGTTACTTTTTTTTACAACTCAACCTTCATTAGACTTTAATTTTTAATGATTTTAAAATTATTTTAAATCAAGCCGATAACTGGTATAAAGCCAATATGTTATTTATGAACACAGAGAAGACCCAACACTTGGTATTTACTCTTAATAGAGCAATTTTGAATGAAACGACAATTGAGAGTGTAAAAACTATTAGGCGGGAATTTTTTCTAGATCCTACCTACGCTGTCTTGGCACATACATGTTGGTTATGTTCATAAAAAAGTGAGCAGGGTGGTATATTTATTGCGAAAAACTAAAACTTTATGTTTCCAAAGATACGCTAAGAATGGTTTACTTTGCACTGTTTCAGAGCATCATTAGTTTATGGTCTGCTCTTGTGGGGCAATGCATCTGGTATTGATAAAATTTTATTGACTCAGAAAAAAGCCATGAGAGTTATAGCGGATGCTAATTTCAAAGATCATTGTAAGCCGATTTTTAAAAAAAGAAGCCATTTTGACAGTTATAAATCTTTACATTTTTTACTGCTTGATCCATGTCAAAAATAATTTTCAAAACCTGACACTGAATAAGCACATTGCATATTCACAATACCCGAGGCGCTAACCTGATCAACAAACCTTTCACAAGACTTTCAAAAATTCAAACTTCATATGAGGCCGTTGGAATAGATCTATTCAATAAACTACCACTGAATGCTCAGAGTGTTACATTCAATAAATTTTAAAACTGTTATTTATAAGTGGCTGGTAGAGAGGCCGTTTTTATGAACTTATCAGAGTTTTATTCATCTGACATCAGTTGAGATAGTTTTTTAGTGTATTGTCTGCTAAATAGTACACCTTTGTCTCACTAACATTATTGTATTAAATTAATGTAAAATCTATTGTGTCTTTCTATAATGAGTGTTTAATTTAAATTGTTAATTTTACTGTTAGTATAAGTATTCTGACGTGATCTATTGCATGTATTGTCTAATGATCAATAAAAATCTTATCTTATCTTATCTTATCATTACACATTCATTCATTTCGAGCAGTCACATCGTCCGTTTAATTGACTGACTGACTGTAACCGCTGAGTTGCGGTTCGTTCAGTACCTATTTATTCCATATTACACAGTCATTAATTTCGAGCAGTCACGTCGTCTGTTTAATTGACCGACTGACTGTACCCGCTGAGTTGCGGCTCGTTCAGTACTTATTTATTCCACATTACACAGTCATTCATTTCGAGCAGTCACATCATCCGTTTATAATTGACTGTAACCGCTGAGTTGCGGTTCGTTCAGTACCTATTTATTCCACATTACACAGTCATTCATTTCGAGCAGTCACATCGTCCGTTTAATTGACTGACTGACTGTAACCGCTGAGTTGCGGTTCGTTCAGTACCTATTTATTCCACATTACACAGTCATTCATTTCGAGCAGTCACATCATCCGTTTAATTGACTGTAACCGCTGAGTTGCGGTTCGTTTCAGTACCTATTTATTCCACATTACACAGTCATTCATTTCGAGCAGTCACATCGTCCGTTTAATTGACCGACTGACTGTAACCGCTGAGTTGCGGTTTCGTTCAGTACCTATTTATTCCACATTACACAGTTATTCATTTCGAGCAGTCACATCGTCCGTTTGCCTGACTGACTGTACCCGCTGAGTTGCGGCTCGTTCAGTACTTATTTATTCCACATTACACAGTCATTCATTTCGCGAGCAGTCACATCGTCCGTTTAATTGACTGACTGACTGTAACCGCTGGGTTGCGGTTCGTTCAGTACCTATTTATTCCACATTACACAGTCATTCATTTCGAGCAGTCACATCATCCGTTTAATTGACTGTAACCGCTGAGTTGCGGCTTCGTTCAGTACCTATTTATTCCACATCACACAGTCATTCATTTTCGAGCAGTCACATCATCCGTTTAATTGACTGTAACCGCTGAGTTGCGGTTCGTTCAGTACCTATTTATTCCACATTACAGAGTCATTCATTTCGAGCAGTCACATCGTCCCGTTTAATTGACTGTAACCGCTGAGTTGCGGTTCGTTCAGTACTATATTTATTCCACATTACACAGTCATTCATGTCGAGCAGTCACATCGTCCGTTTAATTGACTGTAACCGCTGAGTTGCGGTTCGTTCAGTACCTATTTATTTCACATTACACAGTCATTCATTTCGAGCAATCACATCGTCCGTTTAATTGACTGTAACCGCTGAGTTGCGGTTCGTTCAGTACCTATTTATTCCACATTACACAGTCATTCATTTCGAGCAGTCACATCGTCCGTTTAATTGACTGTAACCGCTGAGTTGCGGTTCGTTCAGTACCTATTTATTCCACATTACAAAGTCATTCATTTTTGAGCAGTCACATCATCCGTTTAATTGACTGTAACCGCTGAGTTGCGGTTCGTTCAGTACCTATTTATTCTACATTACACAGTCATTCATTTCGAGCAGTCACATCGTCCGTTTAATTGACTGTAACCGCTGAGTTGCGGTTCGTTCAGTACCTATTTATTCCACAGTTACAAAGTCATTCATTTTGAGCAGTCACATCGTCCGTTTAATTGACTGTAACCGCTGAGTTGCGGTTCATTCAGTACCTATTTATTCCACATTACACAGTCATTCATTTCGAGCAGTCACATCGTCCGTTTAATTGACTGTAACCGCTGAGTTGCGGTTCGTTCAGTACCTATTTATTCCACATTACACATTCATTCATTTCGAGCAGTCACATCGTCTGTTTAATTGACTGTAACCGCTGAGTTGCGGTTCGTTCAGTACCTATTTATTCCACAGTACAAAGTCATTCATTTCGAGCAGTCGCATCGTCCGTTTTAATTGACTGTAACCGCTGAGTTGCGGTTCATTCAGTACCTATTTATTCCACATTACACAGTCATTTCATTTCGAGCAGTCACATCGTCCGTTTAATTGACTGTAACCGCTGAGTTGCGGTTCGTTCAGTACCTATTTATTCCACATTACACATTCATTCATTTCGAGCAGTCACATCGTCTGTTTAATTGACTGTAACCGCTGAGTTGCGGTTCGTTCAGTACCTATTTATTCCACAGTACAAAGTCATTCATTTCGAGCAGTCACATCGTCCGTTTAAATTGACTGTAACCGCTGAGTTGCGGTTCATTCAGTACCTATTTATTTCACATTACACAGTCATTCATTTCGAGCAGTCACATCGTCCGTTTAATTGACTGTAACCGCTGAGTTGCGGTTCGTTCAGTACCTAATTATTCCACATTACACAGTCATTCATTTCGAGCAGTCACATCGTCCGTTTAATTGACTGTAACCGCTGAGTTGCGGTTCGTTCAGTACCTATTTATTCCACATTACACAGTCCATTCATTTCGAGCAGTCACATCGTCCGTTTAATTGACTGTAACCGCTGAGTTGCGGTTCGTTCAGTACCTATTTATTCCACATTACACAGTCATTCATTTCGAGCAGTCACATCGTCCGTTTAATTGACTGTAACCGCTGAGTTGCGGTTCGTTCAGTACCTATTTATTCCACATTACACAGTCCATTCATTTCGAGCAGTCACATCGTCCGTTTAATTGACTGTAACCGCTGAGTTGCGGTTCGTTTCAGTACCTATTTATTCCACATTACAAAGTCATTCATTTTTGAGCAGTCACATCATCCGTTTAATTGACTGTAACCGCTGAGTTGCGGTTCGTTCAGTACCTATTTATTCCACATTACACAGTCATTCATTTCGTACAGTCACATCGTCCGTTTAATTGGACTGTAACCGCTGAGTTGCGGTTCGTTTAGTACCTATTTATTCCACATTTACACAGTCATTCATTTCGAGCAGTCACATCGTCCGTTTTAATTGACTTACCGACTGTAACCGCTGAGTTGCGGCTCGTTCAGTACCTATTTATTCCACATTAATAGGTGAAAACTCTGTTGGCCGATTTTTCACGCACCTTAAGTTTAATAGATTGGGGACTCTGCTCTTAGTGGTTTGGAATCTGAGGCTATGTATGATAAATTTCACGATATCTTTATCTGTTGGATGAATGTCCATCTACCAGTCAAGCGAAAAACTTTTAAGCCCCAGACGAAAGCGCAACTCATGGTATTCTCCTAATCTAAAACTCATGAAAGAACCGTGTCATAGGCACTGCTTTATCGTTCGCGTCTATCTGGACAAAATGCTGACATAGAAGCATATAAAGCAGCCAAGTGAGGAACCTACAGACAAGCTTTACAAGTTGCGAGAAGGGAGTCAAATGAAGAATTCATTAATACAGCGGATAACAAGTGTAAGGCAGCTGCTTTGACTATTGTGAATCGGGAAACCGGCAGAGATAGACCATCACATCATGTGCAACCCGATGCTGAGGACTTCAGTAAGTACTGCATCAGTGCTGTGGACGAGATTCGACAGAGCCTCTCTCTTCCCATCATCTTCTGCTGTCGATCTGCTGCAACGCAGTACCCCGGCAGCCCATTCCCCGGCTCTTCAGAGTTGGCATCCAGTATGACTGGTTGGTGAAGTGAGTCGTTTGGTTTCAGGGTTTAAATCCTCGGGAAGCTGTGACGTATATGGCATATCGTCAGTAATTGTGAAAGGTGTAATCGATGCAATAGCTCATCCACTGGCTAAATTTATAAATGCTTGTCTACTGGAGGGAAGTTTTTCCCGCTAAGTTAAAAATGTCTAAGGTAGTACCTATTTTTAAGAAAGGTAACTACGGTGAAATAAACAGCTACAGAGCGATCTCTCTGGTCCCCTGTTTTTCCAAAGTGTTCGAAAAAGTCCTGAAAACTCAATTAACTTCTTTTTTCGAAATTAACAGTCTTTTCAGTAAGAGTCAGTTCGGATTTAGGTGTGGAATGTCCACGATCGACGCGGTCGAGGGACTTGTGTCCCACATACTTTTCCAAGTTTGAACTAGGTTTGCCTACAGGAGGCCACATTATGTGATATTTCTAGGGCGTTTTGACTGCGTCGACCGGGGAATTTTGTTGAAGAAGTTGGAGTATTATGGAATAACTGGTATTTGAAAATTCCCTTTTTTAATTCCTATCTCAGTAATCGTTTTCATACAGTATTCAGCAATAATACCTACTCTAATTATGCTGAGGTTTGTCATGGGGTACCACAGGGATCTGTTCTGGGCCCCACTTTTTGTTTTTAGTCTTAGTTAATGATTTAGATGTTAATGTCAATTTCAGATCGGTTATGTTTGCTGATGACGTTACTTTTTTTACAACTCAACCTTCATTAGACTTAATTTTTAATGATTTTAAAATATATTTTAAATCAAAAGCCGATAACTGGTTATAAAGCCAATATGTTATTTATGAACACAGAGCGAAGACCCAACACTTGGTATTTACTCTTAATAGAGCAATTTTGAATGAAACGACAATTGAGAGTGTAAAACTATTAGGAATTTTTCTAGATCCTACGCTGTCTTGGCACATACATGTTGGTTATGTTCATAAAAAAGTGAGCAGGGTGGTATATTTATTGCGAAAACTAAAAACTTTATGTTTCCAAAGATAACGCTAAGAATGGTTTACTTTGCACCTGTTTCAGAGCATCATTAGTTATGGTCTGCTCTTGTGGGGCAATGCATCTGGTATTGATAAAATTTTATTGACTCAGAAAAAAAGCCATGAGAGTTATAGCGGATGCTAATTTCAAAGAATCATTGTAAGCCGATTTTTAAAAAAGAAGCCATTTTGACAGTTATAAATCTTTACATTTTTTACTGCTTGATCCATGTCAAAAATAATTTTCAAAACCTGACACTGAATAAGCACATTGCATATTCACAATACCCGAGGCGCTAACCTGATCAACAAACCTTTCACAAGGACTTTCAAAAATTCAAACTTCATATGAGGCCGTTGGAATAGATCTATTCAATAAACTACCACTGAATGCTCAGAGTGTTACATTCAATAAATTTAAAACTGTTATTTATAAGTGGCTGGTAGAGAGGCCGTTTATGACTTATCAGAGTTTTAATTCATCCTGACATCAGTGAGATAGTTTTTTAGTGTATTGTCTGCTAAATAGTACACCTTTTGTCTCACAAACATTATTGTATTAAATTAATGTAAAATCTATTGTGTCTTCTATAATGAGTGTTTAATTTAAATTGTTAATATTTTACTGTTAGTATAAGTATTCTGACGTGAATCTATTGCATGTATTGTCTAATGATCAATAAAAATCTTATCTTATCTTATCTTATCATTACACATTCATTCATTTCGAGCAGTCACATCGTCCGTTTAATTGACTGACTGACTGTAACCGCTGAGTTGCGGTTCGTTCAGTACCTATTTATTCCATATTACACAGTCATTAATTTCGAGCAGTCACGTCGTCTGTTTAATTGACCGACTGACTGTACCCGCTGAGTTGCGGCTCGTTCAGTACTTATTTATTCCACATTACACAGTTATTCATTTCGAGCAGTCACATCGTCCGTTTAATTGACTGTAACCGCTGAGTTGCGGTTCGTTCAGTACCTATTTATTCCACATTACACAGTCATTCATTTCGAGCAGTCACATCGTCCGTTTAATTGACTGACTGACTGTAACCGCTGAGTTGCGGTTCGTTCAGTACCTATTTATTCCACATTACACAGTCATTCATTTCGAGCAGTCACATCATCCGTTTAATTGACTGTAACCGCTGAGTTGCGGTTCGTTCAGTACCTATTTATTCCACATTACACAGTCATTCATTTCGAGCAGTCACATCGTCCCGTTTAATTGACCGACTGACTGTAACCGCTGAGTTGCGGTTCGTTCAGTACCTATTTATTCCACATTACACAGTTATTCATTTCGAGCAGTCACATCGTTCCGTTTGCCTGACTGACTGTACCCGCTGAGTTTGCGGCTCGTTCAGTACTTATTTATTCCACATTACACAGTCATTCATTTTCGAGCAGTCACATCGTCCGTTTAATTGACTGACTGACTGTAACCGCTGGGTTGCGGTTCGTTCAGTACCTATTTATTCCACATTACACAGTCATTCATTTCGAGCAGTCACATCATCCGTTTAATTGACTGTAACCGCTGAGTTGCGGCTCGTTCAGTACCTATTTTATTCCACATTACACAGTCATTCATTTCGAGCAGTCACATCGTCCGTTTAATTGACTGTAACCGCTGAGTTGCGGTTCGTTCAGTACCTATTTATTCCACATTACAGAGTCATTCATTTCGAGCAGTCACATCGTCCGTTTAATTGACTGTAACCGCTGAGTTGCGGTTCGTTCAGTACCTATTTATTCCACATTACACAGTCATTCATTCATTTCGAGCAGTCACATCGTCCGTTTAATTGACTGTAACCGCTGAGTTGCGGTTCGTTCAGTACCTATTTATTTCACATTACACAGTCATTCATTTCGAGCAGTCACATCGTCCGTTTAATTGACTGTAACCGCTGAGTTGCGGTTCGTTCAGTACCTATTTATTTCCACATTACACAGTCATTCATTTCGAGCAGTCACATCGTCCGTTTAATTGACTGTAACCGCTGAGTTGCGGTTCGTTCAGTACCTATTTATTCCACATTACAAAGTCATTCATTTTTGAGCAGTCACATCATCGTTTAATTGACTGTAACCGCTGAGTTGCGGTTCGTTCAGTAACCTATTTATTCCACATTACACAGTCATTCATTTCGAGCAGTCACATCGTCCGTTTAATTGACTGTAACCGCTGAGTTGCGGTTCGTTCAGTACCTATTTATTCCACAGTACAAAGTCATTCATTTCGAGCAGTCACATCGTCCGTTTAATTGACTGTAACCGCTGAGTTGCGGTCCATTCAGTACCTATTTATTCCACATTACACAGTCATTCATTTCGAGCAGTCACATCGTCCGTTTAATTGACTGTAACCGCTGAGTTGCGGTTCGTTCAGTACCTATTTATTCCACATTACACATTCATTCATTTCGAGCAGTCACATCGTCCGTTTAATTGACTGTAACCGCTGAGTTGCGGTTCGTTCAGTACCTATTTATTCCACATTACACAGTCATTCATTTCGAGCAGTCACATCGTCCGTTTAATTGACTGTAACCGCTGAGTTGCGGTTCGTTCAGTACCTATTTATTCCACATTACACAGTCATTCATTTCGAGCAGTCACATCGTCCGTTTAATTGACTGTAACCGCTGAGTTGCGGTTCGTTCAGTACCTATTTTATTCCACATTACAAAGTCATTCATTTTTGAGCAGTCACATCATCCGTTTAATTGACTGTAACCGCTGAGTTGCGGTTCGTTCAGTACCTATTTATTCCACATTACACAGTCATTCATTTCGTACAGTCACATCGTCCGTTTTAATTGACTGTAACCCGCTGAGTTGCGGTTCGTTTAGTACCTATTTATTCCACATTACACAGTCATTCATTTCGAGCAGTCACATCGTCCGTTTAATTGACTGACCGACTGTAACCGCTGAGTTGCGGCTCGTTCAGTACCTATTTATTCCACATTAATAGGTGAAAACTCTGTTGGCCGATTTTTCACGCACCTTAAGTTTAATAGATTGGGACTCTGCTCTTAGTGGTTTGGAATCTGAGGCAATGTATGATAAATTTCACGATATCTTTATCTGTTGGATGAATGTCCATCTACCAGTCAAGCGAAAAACTTTTAAGCCCAGACGAAAGCGCAACTCATGGTATTCTCCTAATCTAAAACTCATGAAAGACCGTGTCATGGCACTGCTTTATCGTTCGCGTCTATCTGGACAAAATGCTGACATAGAAGCATATAAAGCAGCCAAGAGGACCTACAGACAAGCTTTACAAGTTGCGAGAAGGGAGTCAAATGAAGAATTCATTAATACAGCGGATAACAAGTGTAAGGCTGCTTGGACTATTGTGAATCGGGAAACCGGCAGAGATAGACCATCACATCATGTGCAAACCCGATGCTGAGGACTTCAGTAAGTACTGCATCAGTGCTGTGGACGAGATTTCGACAGAGCCTCTCTCTTCCATCATCTTCTGCTGTCGATCTGCTGCAACGCAGTACCCCGCAGCCCATTCCCGGCTCTTCAGTTGGCATCCAGTGACTGGTGGTGAAGTGAGTCGTTTGGTTTCAGGGTTTAAATCCTCGGGAAGCTGTGACGTATATGGCATATCGTCAGTAATTGTGAAAGGTGTAATCGATGCAATAGCTCATCCACTGGCTAAATGTAATAAATGCTTGTCTACTGGAGGGAAGTTTTCCCGCTAAGTTAAAAATGTCTAAGGTAGTACCTATTTTAAGAAAGGTAACTACGGTGAAATAAACAGCTACAGAGCGATCTCTCTGGTCCCCTGTTTTTTCCAAAGTGTTTCGAAAAAGTCCTGAAAACTCAATTAACTTCTTTTTTTCGAAATTAACAGTCTTTTCAGTAAGAGTCAGTTCGGATTTAGGTGTGGAATGTCCACGATCGACGCGGTCGAGGGACTTGTGTCCCACATACTTTCCAAGTTTGAACTAGGTTTGCCTACAGGAGCCACATTATGTGATATTTCTAGGGCGTTTGACTGCGTCGACCGGGGAATTTTGTTGAAGAAGTTGGAGTAATTATGGAATAACTGGTATTGAAAATTCCCTTTTTAATTCCTATCTCAGTAATCGTTTTCATACAGTATTCAGCAATAATACCTACTCTAATTATGCTGAGGTTTGTCATGGGGTACCACAGGGATCTGTTCTGGCCCCACTTTTGTTTTTAGTCTTAGTTTAATGATTTAGATGTTAATGTCAATTTCAGATCGGTTATGTTTGCTGATGACGTTACTTATTTTTTACAACTCAACCTTCATTAGACTTAATTTTTAATGATTTTAAAATTATTTTAAATCAAGCCGATAACTGGTATAAAGCCAATATGTTATTTATGAACACAGAGAAGACCCAACACTTGGTATTTACTCTTAATAGAGCAATTTTTGAATGAAACGACAATTGAGAGTGTAAAAACTAATTAGGAATTTTTTCTAGATCCTACGCTGTCCTTTGGCACATACATGTTGGTTATGTTCATAAAAAAGTGAGCAGGGTGGTATATTTATTGCGAAAACTAAAAACTTTATGTTTCCAAAGATACGCTAAGAATGGTTTACTTTGCACTGTTTCAGAGCATCATTAGTTATGGTCTGCTCTTGTGGGGCAATGCATCTGGTATTGATAAAATTTTATTGACTCAGAAAAAAGCCATGAGAGTTATAGCGGATGCTAATTTCAAAGATCATTGTAAGCCGATTTTTTAAAAAAGAAGCCATTTTGACAGTTATAAATCTTTACATTTTTTACTGCTTGATCCATGTCAAAAATAATTTTTCAAAACCTGACACTGAATAAGCACATTGCATATTCACAATACCACCCGAGGCGCTAACCTGATCAACAAAACCTTTCACAAGACTTTCAAAAATTCAAACTTCATATGAGGCCGTTGGAATAGATCTATTCAATAAACTACCACTGAATGCTCAGAGTGTTACATTCAATAAATTTAAAACTGTTATTTATAAGTGGCTGGTAGAGAGGCCGTTTTATGACTTATCAGAGTTTTTATTCATCTGACATCAGTGAGATAGTATTTTTTAGTGTATTGTCTGCTAAATAGTACACCTTTGTCTCACTAACATTATTGTATTAAATTAATGTAAAATCTATTGTGTCTTCTATAATGAGTGTTTAATTTTAAATTGTTAATTTTACTGTTAGTATAAGTATTCTGACGTGATCTATTGCATGTATTGTCTAATGATCAATAAAAAATCTTATCTTATCTTATCTTATCATTACACATTCATTCATTTCGAGCAGTCACATCGTCCGTTTAATTGACTGACTGACTGTAACCGCTGAGTTGCGGTTCGTTCAGTACCTATTTATTCCATATTACACAGTCATTAATTTCGAGCAGTCACGTCGTCTGTTTAATTGACCGACTGACTGTAACCCGCTGAGTTGCGGCTCGTTCAGTACTTATTTATTCCACATTACACAGTTATTCATTTCGAGCAGTCACATCATCCGTTTAATTGACTGTAAACCGCTGAGTTTGCGGTTCGTTCAGTACCTATTTATTCCACATTACACAGTCATTCATTTCGAGCAGTCACATCGTCCGTTTAATTGACTGACTGACTGTAACCGCTGAGTTGCGGTTTCGTTCAGTACCTATTTATTCCACATTACACAGTCATTCATTTCGAGCAGTCACATCATCCGTTTAATTGACTGTAACCGCTGAGTTGCGGTTCGTTCAGTACCTATTTATTCCACATTACACAGTCATTCATTTCGAGCAGTCACATCGTCCGTTTAATTGACTGACTGACTGTAACCGCTGAGTTGCGGTTCGTTCAGTACCTATTTATTCCACATTACACAGTTTATTCATTTCGAGCAGTCACATCGTCCGTTTGCCTGACTGACTGTACCCGCTGAGTTGCGGCTCGTTCAGTACTTATTTATTCCACATTACACAGTCATTCATTTCGAGCAGTCACATCGTCCGTTTAATTGACTGACTGACTGTAACCGCTGAGTTGCGGTTCGTTCAGTACCTATTTATTCCACATTACAACAGTCATTCATTTCGAGCAGTCACATCATCCGTTTAATTGACTGTAACCGCTGAGTTGCGGCTCGTTCAGTACCTATTTATTCCACATTACACAGTCATTCATTTCGAGCAGTCACATCATCCGTTTAATTGACTGTAACCGCTGAGTTGCGGTTCGTTCAGTACCTATTTATTCCACATTACACAGTCATTCATTTCGAGCAGTCACATCGTCCGTTTAATTGACTGTAACCGCTGAGTTGCGGTTCGTTCAGTACCTATTTATTCCACATTACACAGTCATTCATGTCGAGCAGTCACATCGTCCGTTTAATTGACTGTAACCGCTGAGTTGCGGTTCGTTCAGTACCTATTTATTTCACATTACACAGTCATTCATTTCGAGCAGTCACATCGTCCGTTTAATTGACTGTAACCGCTGAGTTGCGGTTCGTTTCAGTACCTATTTATTCCACATTACACAGTCATTCATTTCGAGCAGTCACATCGTCCGTTTAATTGACTGTAACCGCTGAGTTGCGGTTCGTTCAGTACCTATTTTATTCCACATTACACAGTCATTCATTTTCGAGCAGTCACATCGTCCGTTTAATTGACTGTAACCGCTGAGTTGCGGTTCGTTCAGTACCTATTTATTCCACATTACACAGTCATTCATTTCGAGCAGTCACATCGTCCGTTTAATTGACTGTAACCGCTGAGTTGCGGTTCGTTCAGTACCTATTTATTCCACATTACACAGTCATTCATTTCGAGCAGTCACATCGTCCGTTTAATTGACTGTAACCGCTGAGTTGCGGTTCGTTCAGTACCTATTTATTCCACATTACACAGTCATTCATTTCGAGCAGTCACATCGTCCGTTTAATTGACTGTAACCGCTGAGTTGCGGTTCGTTCAGTACCTATTTATTCCACATTACACAGTCATTCATTTCGAGCAGTCACATCATCCGTTTAATTGACTGTAACCGCTGAGTTGCGGTTCGTTCAGTACCTATTTATTCCACATTACACAGTCATTCATTTCGAGCAGTCACATCATCCGTTTAATTGACTGTAACCGCTGAGTTTGCGGTTCGTTCAGTACCTATTTATTCCACATTACACAGTCATTCATTTCGAGCAGTCACATCGTCCGTTTAATTGACTGTAACCGCTGAGTTGCGGTTCGTTCAGTACCTATTTATTCCACATTACACAGTCATTCATTTCGAGCAGTCACATCATCCGTTTAATTGACTGTAACCGCTGAGTTGCGGTTCGTTCAGTACCTATTTATTCCACATTACACAGTCATTCATTTCGAGCAGTCACATCGTCCGTTTAATTGACTGTAACCGCTGAGTTGCGGTTCGTTCAGTACCTATTTATTTCCACATTACACAGTCATTCATTTCGAGCAGTCACATCGTCCGTTTAATTGACTGACCGACTGTAACCGCTGAGTTGCGGTTCGTTCAGTACCTATTTATTCCACATTAACACAGTCATTCATTTCGAGCAGTCACATCGTCCGTTTAATTGACTGTAAACCGCTGAGTTGCGGTTCGTTCAGTAACCTATTTATTCCACATTACACAGTCATTCATTTTCGAGCAGTCACATCATCCGTTTAATTGACTGTAACCGCTGAGTTGCGGTTCGTTCAGTACCTATTTATTCCACATTACACAGTCATTCATTTCGAGCAGTCACATCGTCCGTTTAAATTGACTGACTGACTGTAACCGCTGAGTTGCGGTTCGTTCAGTACCTATTTATTCCACATTACACAGTCATTCATTTCGAGCAGTCACATCATCGTCTGTTTAATTGACTGTAAAACCGCTGAGTTGCGGTTCGTTCAGTACCTATTTATTCCACATTACACAGTCATTCATTTCGAGCAGTCACATCGTCCGTTTAATTGACTGTAACCGCTGAGTTGCGGTTTCGTTTCAGTACCTATTTATTCCACATTACACAGTCATTCATTTCGAGCAGTCACATCGTCCCGTTTAATTGACACTGACTGACTGTAAACCGCTGAGTTGCGGTTCGTTCAGTACCTATTTATTCCACATTACACAGTCATTTCATTTCGAGCAGTCACATCGTCCGTTTAAATTGACTGACTGTAACCGCTGAGTTGCGGTTCGTTCAGTACCTATTTTATTCCATATTACACAGTCCATTCATTTCGAGCAGTCACATCGTCCGTTTAATTGACTGACTGTAACCGCTGAGTTGCGGTTTCGTTCAGTAACCTATTTATTCCACATTACACAGTCATTCATTTCGAGCAGTCACATCGTCCGTTTAATTGACTGTAACCGCTGAGTTGCGGTTCGTTCAGTACCTATTTATTCCACATTACACAGTCATTCATTTCGAGCAGTCACATCGTCCGTTTAATTGACTGACCGACTG
>NW_025784453.1:0-25489 GCF_021130785.1 Homalodisca vitripennis
ATGACTATAGTTTTTTATGTACTACTCAAACATCTTCAATCTCTATTAATGTAATATTACAATTAGAGTCACTTACACAATTAATTACACAATGTTACAAAACAACACACCATATTTGAAGTAGCAGCACAAACTGTCCAGGAAAACCTGGAATTAAAATAGAAAAACATTTGAAAACTGTGATCGTAGCGCATTTTCCTGCTAGGATACCAATGTAAAAACATTCCAAGATGGTCCACCCAATTAGTGAGGAGTTGACGGCTCCATACATCATCGCACACAAGAAATCTACAAGATAATAAAATTTCTGGTAGTTTAGATAGGCCCTAATTAGAAATATCAATAATTTTGAATTGCGATGTTGGCCCGCTTATTATAATTCCGAGCCTTTAATAACTATAAGATTTTAATTCAGTTTGTTCCATTTTTTAGTAAAGTTTAGAGATAGGCCTATTCAGAAATATTAATTTTGATTGTGATGGTGGCCACTTATTATAACTTCAAGCCCTATACGGAATACTTATTTAGTATTTGTAGATATAATTAAATTCCTGTTTGGCCCAGTTCCGATACTATACTGGTAATTTTTTAATTATACTATACATTAAATTCTTATAACGTGTACAGGACGACAAATGGCTGTCGGTCCTGCTAGTATATAGATAAAAGATATGATCCTATTTCTCAAGTAAATTTCCCTTCGATATAAAGTTGGTAATAATACATATGGCTAAGTACAATTACTAAAACGGAATTTTTGAGAAATAGATTAGAGCTAAGTGCACTTAAGCCAAAACATGAAAACATATTCATACGGGTTTGATTCTTTATTTTTTGGCCTAATGTTTTAAAGTGTTAAAATCACACTTAAACACTATAAAATTAACCCTTCAGAAAATAAAAAGGAATCTAAATTGTGTACCGATGAAAATTTAAAAGAGTAATCCAAACCACTTCTAAATTGGAGAAAGCATGAATGTGGATGCCCCTCTATTAAAATACTCAATGCTGTTACAAGAATGAGAGTAACAACCTTCTCAAACAGACTTTTATACGTTGAAATGTAAAAAGTTTCCCTTCCTGGGACTGCAATATGTTGAAGGAAACATCAACAACCATCTTCAATCTCTAATTAATGTTAAATATTACAATTAGCACTTACACAAGTAATTACACAATGTTACAAAACAACACACATATTTGATAGCAGACACAAACTGTCCAGGAAAACCTGGAATTAAAATAGAAAACATTTGAAAACTGTGACTCGTAACGCTTATTCTGCTGGAATCATCTACAATTGTAAAAACAATTCCAAGATGAGGTCCCACCCATTTTAGGAGGAAATTCTCAGCTTCCATACACACGCACACAAGAAAATATAAAGATAATGAAAATTTCGGTAAGTTTGAGATAGGGCTTAATTAAGAAATATCAATATTTTTTAGATGCGATATTGGGCGACTCCATTTAAAACATCCCTCTACATTTCACAATCAAATCGATGTTTATACCTCCTCACACTATTCCGGTTGGTCGAGGTGTAGATTTAAATGTATCATGTGATGAAGTTTAGATATTGTAATAACTTTTTAATAAGACATTTTTAGTCAAAACAGCCCCAGATTAGTTACAGATTAATCAAAGTTTAAAATTTTCGAATTAAAAGAAGACGTGGTGTAAACAGGCGACAAACACGTCAATGGTCCGGGTCTGCTTAGTTTTAATATAATATACATTATATTAATATATTAATACTATTATTTCTTGTGCGTAGCGCGTGTGTATAGGGCTGAAATCCTAAAAACGTGACGCACGGGTGGACCAGAGATTTTAATGAAACTTTTTGTTTGGTCCTTCAGGTGGATCCGAGAAATGGTTTTCTAGATTCACCAATTCGGTCCAATTTAAAACATGTTTAATTTAATCTTAATTGCTTTTATCTAATAATAAGATGGCCACAGGGAGAGTAAGAGTAAGAGTAAGTGATTGTAATTCGGTAGTATAGATAGACTAATCAGAAAATATCAATAATTCGATTGTGATGGTGGCCCGCTTATTTAATACTTCAGGCCTAAATAATCCATAATCTAATTCGGATCCACTTCAAGGATACTAGTACTGGTAATATTTAAATAACTATAATGAAATTCGGTTAGTGTTAGATAGACCTGAATCAGCAAAATATCAATAATTCCGATTGTGATGGTGGCTAGCTTATTATACTTTCAGGCATCCTTTGTGACCATTACTATATATCTAATTCGGATAGTAGTTTAGATGGGCTTACTTCAGAAATACTCAATAATTCGACTTGTGAATAGGAGGCCATTTTTTTTTTTTTCACTTATTATACTTAGTAGCCCTATTGGAAAACTATCTAATATTGTTTGTGTATACTCCTGAAGGATTAACAAAAAATATTGTGCATCTCAACAGCAATTGCGATAAATTAAGTTGGTAAAATTGAAAAAATTATACCTGATTATAAAATAGTTTGTTTCAACTAACATTTTTTAACCCTTCAGTATTAAGTAAGTTTTTCCTTTTAAAACATTCTCCTATACATTTCACATCACTCAATGTTATACTCACACACTATCGGTTGGTGGAAGTGTGATTAAATGTGCATGTAATGAAGTTAGATACTGTAATAACTTTTTAATAGACATTTTTATCAAAAGATTGTTACAGATTAATCAAAGTTTAAAATTTTCGAATTAAAGACGTGTGTACAGGACAACGTCTGTCGGTCCTGCTAGTATATATATATATATTAATAATGTAGCCAAAACAGTTTTATTTTCAGAGTGAAGATGAAAATTAATTGAGGATTCCTGCAGTACATTGAGGATAAATTCTTCGGATGTTATTTACATGGTACTAATTAAAGCTATAAAAGATTTCAAACGTAATTCACCTATGTAAGGTTTATTTTGTTTGGATTAAGGTTATGAAATATTATAATGTATTATGTGCAAGGCCTGTTTGTGAAAGGATTTAAATAATAGGTTAGATTGGCAAATAAAATACCCTCAAATGAACTGACACATATTTTATTTGTAATAGCATCTCCTTATATTGATTACGATTTTAAATAATCATGGATATCATCAACCGACATATTGAACACAAAATTTAATACCAATTAAGTTTAATATTAAATTATTATTTACGATTTACGTTTAATTTATTTAACTGTAACATTTATTAGTAAACTTTGTAGTGTTTCAATAAACATGTGTTCATGAACTAACTTGAGAATATTTTCTTTTAAAATATTTAAACATTTACATAAATGTACATGATTAAACCAAATGAGTGACTTTTCCGAAGTGAGAACATTTAAATAAAATATATGGAATAGGAAAATATGAATTTCAATATTAAACTATTCAATTGATTTCTACACATTATAATCTTTTCTTTTCATTACTTTAGGTACAGGTACCTTGGAATTTTAAATGAGACGTATTAAAATGATTAATGAACCCTGATATATAATACAAGTTCATAAAATTAAATACAAGATTTTCTTAACTTCATTTCGTTTGCACCTGACTCCATTGCGCCTAAAAGAATTTTTCCCCGCACAGAAACACAATCACTGGCACTCCCGAACGTGGCTTTTCGAATCCACTCCTCGACTTCCTTCCTCTCCCTCGTTATTCCTGATTTTTGATGTTGACCCCGCCAGCTCTCCTGACCACGCCTATGCCAAATCATCATAATTGGTGAGTACCAATTTTTAAAATCAGCACGGCTGTCCCTTACATCGTCGCATGACTTTTAGAAGTAAGCATTACCTCTGCTAAAAGAAGTATTTCCTGTTTGTTCATCATCGGTGTCTGGGCGGATATGCGTATCCACTTACATCCGGAGGATGTTTGTTTCGAATAGTAATACAAGACTACCTTTCCAGCAACTATCTGTACATTGATTCTATGAATTTTGTTATACTAATAAATGCGTATGTCTTACATTCCCCTGGCTTAATGCCGATTTCTACCTACGAATCGTAATTATTGTCTATTTAAGTTGTCATTTGGGTAGTCACGTTCATGTACTGTAGGTTTCAGGAATTTTATTTTGATCTCGTTAATGTGGATGAAGTAGAGGGCTATAAAAAGAAGTAGTGTTAATATATAATGTCCAGGCTAATAAAATGTACAAAATGAGTTCCGTGTTGTTTTACTATGTTGTTGTCGTCGTGTTTTTAGCTGAGGTGGTATTGTCTTTGTAGATTGTGAACAAAGTAGGTGGGTTTCGATAATGTCCATCATAATGTTTTCATCTAAGATTTCATGGAAGTGTTTGAATTCTTGTGTTTCTGATTCGAGGGGTAATATAGTTTATTGAGTGAAATTTTGACCAAGAAATGGGCAGGAGATGTGTTATTTGATAGCTGTCCAGGGTTTTTGGAACCACATGGTATTAATGTGTTTATAAGTGTTAATTCTTCGTGGTGTAGTGAACATTCACAGGGTAGGTTGATTTCTAGAGTTCCTGAGTTGCTCGGTTTTTGGGTCTTCTGATGTGAGCATACTACTTTCAGGTTTGTTTGGATGTTTGTTACGAGAAATTTGTTCGGTGAGACTTTTGTTACCAAAGGCATCGGGTTTTCGTTGAAGCAGGTGATTGCGCAGGTAGCTCGGAGAGTAGGTAGTGTTGTTGTGTTGAGAATACTGTGTATGACATCTTACGGACTGATTCACTGTTGACTGTTTCCCTGGGAATCAAGCAAAGTAGGAATGTATTTTGGTTACAACCCTTGTCTTCAGGATGGATGGCTGTGGTGAAATCTTTGTGTGCGTATGACGATGGATTTTTCATGTGTAATATTCCACATACTATTGTGTGCATTCTTCTTACTAATATTGTTTGACTTTACTTCTATGAACAACGTCACCGACCTAGAGCCAGACAGAAAAATCCGATATGTTAAGAAAGATTTATTTCAAAAACTATATTTAACTAGTAGACTAATTTAATTAGAGGATATTAAGCCTTAGCGGGGTACGCCATAACATTTATAAACGTTTACGGATATATTAAGTATGAATAATTTTATATTTTACTAACAGTGTTTTGAAAGGTTTAAGTTTCACAATATGTGAACTTAATCACTTCATGTATTTATTTCAATGTCATAGTAAATGTTATGTATATTAAATCAATTCATCAAATTATGATGTCTTATATATGTCATAGAAAGCTAAGGCTTGAGCAATAATTTACTTTTTTGCTTCATTTCAAAATTGCATATTTAAACTTACCTCGAAATAAATATATTAGTGTTAATTTTCTATTTAAATATTTTAAGGCATATTCTAGATAAAAAGCCAATTATTATATTAAAACAAATTACATATTTTTATTTAAACAACTACTCAAACTGTACGGTTTGAAATTAAATCCTCCTAATCTTTTTTTTATAAACTGGATTACACCAGGTAACCAACGCTTTCAAGACATTTATAAAAGGTTATTTTTGTTGGATATTCATAAAACATTCGTGGGTAACAATGTTTTAAACCACCGTTCAAAATACCTTATGTTCGTGTCTATAAAAACTGTCCTACGCTAGAAAGCTAGAAAATTTGTTAAATTGACAAGAAGTTAGCTACACCATAATTGCTAAAACACCAGGTTGCTAAAAAACCACTTAAATTATAATTTTCTTCATGTTTAGAATGATAAATGTTTTAAAATCTTTCCAAAACTACTGAATTAAATTCGATTTTTACCATATACTAGCGATCTACAACTAACTTAAATCTTAATATATTTACTGTGAAATGAATATATTTTTATGTATCTCATTACTAAGTTTATTAATAGACATTAAATCAAAAGTTGTTTTTATCACATTGTATAAGTTATTTTAAAACTTGGCAAAATATTTCTGGAACATACTCAATCTTATCATATCAAACATGTTTCTCTGAAAAACAAAGTGAAACACTTATACGAGTGCAATAAATTCAAGATGAGGATTTTCCTTAGACTAACGAAAGGCATGCTAAGGTCCGCAAGTAAGTAAATAAATCTGTGAGAATTGGAGTCTGTTTGCGCAATCTATTACAAATGGCTTCTGTCACCTAGAAGATTTATAAATTCCTGAGTGATGGCCTTCGCTACCGCAGCCAACTAAGACATCAGCGTAAAGATTAACTAAGATATTTTCTGTCTGTTAAAAATTGATCAAAACCCATTGTGTATTCTTTACCTTGAAAGTCATTTTGTGTTAATTAAATTATTTTATTTTAGAGTTGTGTTCAGACTTCTTTTGTTTTAATATTACATATAATATTTATAAAATATTAGGGTATGTACGTGTTTTTATGTTTTTGAACAGCAAGAGTTTTTATTTTTAAATATTTTAGTTTTTATACCGTTAGGTGCTATCTCAATCGTAATCAAACCATTGGTTACAAGGCAAAACATATAGTAGTACCCGACTATCTGTGATATACTTCAGATGTAGTTTATTTTTCAGTGCCATCGTTGCGTTTCTTTCTCGTCCCGAAAGAACGATGAGGAATGAAACGTGCAATAATGTACGAAAATATTCAGTAATGTATAAAACCTATAAAAATGTTATAATTACAACCACACTCATATTCTCCAAACTTCTGCGAAAATGTATTCAGAAGATATTCATCTAACAATAAATCTTTTTTTATTATTACTATGGTAATTATGTAAACATATGCATCAAAAAGGAGGGTAAAAGATTACGTTGTTGGAAAAAATAACAAACATGTGAGGGAGATAAAGAGTTTATTATATTGAATATTATAGTGAAAACTGCGGTTGTTGATATATTAATTTATTCATGACATCAAAATGCAATGTGGGCTATTTACTGTGATTGTACTTTACATTTAGCAAGCTCCAGCTACACAATTATTCTTGATATATACTAAATATAATTACAGAAGCAAACGACAATGCAACCGAAGAGTTTTCATGCACCGAATTGTTACGCAAAAAAGCCACTGTAGTACACGGTCTATTCTTGTGTGAAAGGTGAAAGCATTGGAGCCACTTTCAGTAAGAAAGATCGATAGATCCAATACCGTTATATCCTGAAGGATACGTTTCCATTTATTTTCCCGTATAACAGGATAAAACGCGTAAGATATAGCTATTATATATATTTAAACCTTAGTAAATCTTCTGAGAGAAAAGCACTCACAGAAGGAATGAACCAAAATCACTTTATAAACATTAGTTCTGTGTTGGGAATAGACGAATGGCTACTCCAACCATACATCTACATTCAAATGTTCATTACACTTAAAACACTTTTTCAGTGTTATATTGAACTCAGTTTTTCTGTTAACCAACCTGTTTTAGGAACTGTAATTTGTTATTAGTATAGCAGAATGCGTTTCAAACTGTATGGTAATATTTGAAGGCGATAATAATCTTACTTTAGATAAACTGTGCACAGTATTTTTAATTGTGTAATGGTGTCTCAAAGATATTCCAATCTACTGATGCATTTTAGCACAATTTAGCTTTTACTTAATTCAATGTTTTAAGGTTCTGAGTAGTAGAGTGATACCAGTGACGGGTCCCAATGAATCACTTTTAATTAGAAGGAGATCAATGTGTAGTTTATATTATTTCAGTTTATCACTGTTTAAGTGGTAGATAAAATCTCATCGGTCTCTTATTTCAGGTGCAACACGGGTATAACACTTCTAATTTCAATAAATTTAATTGTTTACTTAAGTGCATTTTGCCTTAATATAACAAAAAAATAAAAAACGAAATTATAAAAAACCAGTCCTTAAAAAACGAGCCTACTAATCTATAATATTTCCGGTTCCATAGTAGCTTTTTTTATTGTTCCACTGCTTAAGAAAAGTATATACATATTTGGCCATGAGAAAACTGGATTCGTCAAAAAAATGCGCTTCCCAATCTAAATTAATTTTTGTGTGTCTTAGAATCGTGTGCATTCTTACCCCGATCTATCTTCATACATACAATTGCGTTAGGCAGATTTTTTTTCCTTTATAAAGCAACTACTTCCGTCCATTGTACCTAATTCAGGTCTAAGGTATTTTTTTGTTCCACAGTAGCGTTTGCATCTTTGTCCAGATCAAGAATGTATACTCAAACATCGGTCAGAAAAGACTAATTCCAGCTATTGTCATCGCTGCCAGTCACAGATATTTCTGGTCAGTGTAACCTGTTTGTTGAGGCCATGGTAATGTTGTGTATCAAATTTCACCTTTTGATGACATTGGAAAATTCTTTTAAATAGGTCTTCTAGCAGTAGCAAACCGCATTCCTTACGGGTCTTAAATAACTTTCTTATTTAAGACTTAATATTTCTATTACAGCAGGAATTTGTAACAAAATATATAGTTCTTCTATAGGTTACAATTCCATGTTAGTATAAAAGAGTGATCGATCTTCATTTAGTATAGTTTTTTATTTTAGTTACGAGGAAATTGTGTGTCAAATATCATTTTCTAGGAAATCCAGAAGATGGAAAACAAAAGTATAGACGTTCCAGAGGTTTGAACCTCTTTACAAGTCCTTTAGGTGATTTACTTTCTTTATATTTCTTTCAACCCCATTTAAATCCCTATGGTAGTTGGATCATCGTGAAAATACTTTAATTGTTCTATACCAACCGTGAAGCATACGTGTAACAAATAGCAACTTATTTAGATATCAGAAACTTAGAGAGTTAAAATAAAGGGTGTAGGGGCTTTGCCCCTTATATATAAAGATCATCATATTTCAAATAATAATAAAGCTGCAAGTTGTGTTCAAAAATTAAATATCTTTTGCACTGAATAAAACAAAAAATGTACAATCCCCTTTACCTAAAATATCTTTATCTACTTTTTTCTATAAAATCATTTCCTGGATACTCTCGGACAAAAACACACAACTAAGAAAATGATAAATTCTGTAAGAGTGTGAGCTTCTGTTGCCCAAGAGTTACAAATGGTTTATGTCTCCTCCAACATAAGACATGGTAGAAGTGGAGATTGATGTAATGAGTCGTTTCGCTGTTTGAGATTAATGCTGAGTTATTTCCTAGAAGGATTTCTATCTACGAGGTATATAAGGATTTCTACAGTGTTTTTATTTAAATTCTAAAAATAGTAACTCATATTATTGGACGAATATTTCCCAAAATGTGTTATTTTTTACATGTGGGTGCCAAATACTTTCAGAGACTTTTATTCACTATGAATTTGTATAGATATATTGTGTGACAAAGTACATTAGATATATATTTATATTATGCGAAATTAGAAAGGCATTTGTTATAATTCTCGTTGAAAGAAATTATCACTTACACACAGGAAGTATAACTCTATAAAATGAAGCAGCATTACGGAAAATACAGCTTTCTCTATTTATTGCATTATTATGTTCTGTCAGCATTTTATTATATTTATCAGTACATACCATACTAAATAGCAAACACAGGAGTGTGCCAGGAGTTAAGCAATTCCATGAGCTTTTGGGCCACACTGAAATATTTAAACCTCGAATTTCAAGAATACTGAGATGAAAACACTTACATTTGTACACTGTGGTATGTAGCTCTTACATGAAACTCTCGATTCTATAAATTTGCTCCTAAAACCATATTAAAGCCATGCAGACCTCAAAGATAAACCACGGGTCTACTATAAATCGATGAACTAAATGATTCGTCTAAATTGACCTTCATAAACTATGACAGTACCAAAAATAAATTTCCTTTCAAAAACTTTAACTGTAAAACCTCCGAAACCTCTTGTCTACGTTGGAAATTCCAATTTTGATGATAAGGATTAAATTTCCTATAAAATATCCGAAATTGACAGTGTGAAGATTTTTATAGTTATAATATTGGATAATTACTTTTGGAGGAGACCAATTCCAATATATATTACGGGAATAAGCTATCTCATTCAAAAACGAATTTTAAACCGTATTCTATAAAAAAATAATTTATTGTGAAGAAATTCTTTCACAAGTTTTAAAAAGTAACTGTATTCTAAATACCTTATGAATACTATTATAGAATTCTGTTTATGGTTACTTTGTGCTTATTAACATTAATAAGTACTCAGTGTGTTAAATCGTAGTATTTTTCAGGTATTTTATACTTGAATCCAATTAAGTCATTACGTAGGTAAAGTACATTTTTAAACTAACTTGAAGTTATTTTTTTGTTAACAAAATTCATGATACATAACCTTCTATACAAGATACAATTTTTATTCTACATAGTTTAAAAAATATATTAAAATTATATTTATTTTCTCACCTTAGATGATAAGTGAAACACCCCACAAACGTCCTGTATAAATGTCTGAAGTACACTTTACTAATACCTCCAATGTGGACACAAATATAGTCACACTTACAATTTTTAAATTTTATTTGAAAGAAAGCTGACTTAAGAACATGTTATTATATTCATCATAATTAAATAAAACAGTTTATTTAGCCAAATAACTCACCAATAAATGTTATATTCAACAAATAAAATTTCCACTGCAGCGAGTCTGTTGTGGTGGATTAATTTACTATTCATGAATTCACAATGCAGTGTGCGTTCTTTACGAATGTTCATGAAATATATTGGTAAGCTCGGCCCAAGACTATGAATTCTTACTGGTGCATAGCATTTTGTGGGTTATAAAGTCTCTTTATCTTGAGAAAATTTCCTTTACTTATAAGTAAAATTTCATTGAAATTACAATATTTCAGACAGAATATAAAATGAAATTCAGATTGTGTTACTGATACAAACTCAATCTTCCACGCTACACTTAAGCCGAGCATTCAAGTAAGCCTTTACTCGTTCTATATTATTAAAAACACTGAAAATTGTGTTATAATATTTTAACATACGTGATATAAAATTGTCTTTGTTTTAAGATATAAAGTGTTGTGCAAATTTGTAACATATTATAACACATGTTGTAACCAATAGATTACAATATAAAACGTATGTAGGCTACTATCACACTTTGGTTAGTCAGTTTGTAAATACAAGTTTTTAAAACTAAAATATCGCTTTTAAATTTATTTTAGGCTTATTACTGACAGCTGTAAGGTTCATAGGGTTCTTTTCATAACCTTGAGTGATTTTATCAATGCTAAATAATGTGTTTTAGCAGCTTCTTCTGAATTACATAGTCCACAAGACTAGAATATCCAGTAGTAAGTCTTAAGTTGTGCGTTTCCTGAATTTACCGTATCTCGTGTATAATAAATTTACATTACCTTTTAAAAAAAGACCTTCGTTTAGCTCAGCCAATGCTTGAGCCTTACGTCTACGATAGTGCTTATCTATGAACCGTTTTAATGACTTAGTAAACAGATGACATACCACAGAAAGGTTTAGGGCCATAACTTTTTTGCACCTTCATTAGTAATTTGTTAGCGCGTTCATTGCCTTCAAAACCAACAAGTTCAGAAAACCATCTAAAAACTAATCTAGGGTTCCATCTTGTTTCATAGTAGGCGTTTTATAAAGCAAGCCTAAGCGCAACCTGATATTTTTATTGTACTAAATGTAAATATTATCGTACTTTGCAATTTCACAGTTAAAACAGTACTATATATATAATAATAATGTCATAAAACTAGTATAAAAATGGCTTATTCAATTTTGAAGTAAGTTATATAATATTTTAAAACTTTAGATGAAACTAAATTACATGGTTGAGGGAATTCGACTTGGTCTATCTGATGTTCTTAAGCATCCTAATCTTTAACTGTGTTTAAAGAATATTTTAAGATTTTTAATTGTTCCTTAATAGAATTTAGTATCTAATTAACATAGAAGATTAAATTTCAATTTAAACTCTTAATCACAAACTAAAAACTTATAAATATTTAATTAGATGAATGTAGGCCATATTCTTTTGGAAATAGTTAAATTACTGATGCAAATTAGGTAGCTCTTTAATTTTTCACGTTACAATGATGCACAGATTAACAATCGCTGGACCAAAGACAATCCAATCGCAGACATATCACTAAAGTTAATTATTTCAGTACAACAGAGCTCGCTAGTGATGCATTACGTCTAGTCAATAGTTCCGTGGTCTTGCCGTCAGATATCGCTGTGTGCAGTGTTCCAGTGAGACTTCTGTGTTCTATCTCGTCTGTGCCAGAGACAATTGAATGACCTTAATCATGCCACTGCAGTTATTCTTTAAATGCTACTGTACTTTACCAAAGCAATATTATAAACCTCCGCTTCCGAATTCACCTAACTGAATGGATTCATGATTTAGTATATACAGTTGATGGTTTTTGTAAGTATTTTATTAATAATAAAAACTGAGTTCAATATAATACTGAAAAAGTGTTTCAAGTGTAATAAACACTTGAATGTAGATATATGGTTGGATTAGCCATTTGTCTATTTCCAACCCAGAACTAATGTTTATAATGTGATTTTGTTCCTTTCTTGAAGTACTTTTTTCTCAGAAGATTTACTAAGTTCTGAAATATAATGGCTATATCTTACGTGTTGTATCCTGTATATACTGAAAATAAATGGAAACGTATCCTTCAAGATATAACGGTATTGGATCTATCGATCTTTCTTATCGAAATTGGCTCCAATGGTTCCTTTCCACACAAGAAAAGACCGTGTACTATCGTGGCTTTTTGTGCTAACCAGTCGGTACTTGAAACCCTTCTGTTTGTATTTCAGTTGCTTCTGTAATGATATTTAGTATCGAAATTCAGTAAAATATTCCGTTTTATACGGATAGATATATTTTAACTAAACATTTCCATCCAATTTACTTACAAAAAATTCCTATCAAAGGCTCTCGTCTCTATCAGCTCTGTCAATTAAATCATAGATTTAACATAAAATTTTAGGGGAGTACATGTAAATAAGTTTTGGTATTAATTAATGAAATAAATGATTATGTCACATTATGTCGACGAGTCATGTTAAAATGTGCTTTGACGAAAAAACGAAAAATCACAGTATTTGTTGTCAAATTTAAATTAGTTATGTTCATTCAACAATGAGAAATTATGCTTGTTTAAATACAATAGCCAGATCGTAGTTGTTTTAGGAACAAGTAGTATAAGTATTCATTTCCAGTTTCTGGAAGTTGAAGTATAAAAACAGTTTAAATTCCACAAAATTGACCAAATCATCTAATATTAATAGTTTTTTAAGTTTTAAAAGCCCATCAGAATAATTCGTTCTGAGCTTCTCGTTACTAACGTTTATTTAAATGTTCAGACCGATTTAAACAGTCTATTCTGTATCAACGTTAGATTTCAGACTTAGCATTAAACGGAAGATAAAAATGAACTCAACATTTCAATTGAATAAACTCTTCTCACAATACATTTCTTACACATTAAAATAATTCTAAAAATAACGTATTTTTATAGGTGAACTACATATTAAAATAATTTTTAAAATAAACGTATTGAACTTAATTGTTGCATAAATTGAAATTTGATTTCTCATAAACATTTCTCTTATCTTGGTTTTTATTAAATACGGTGCAATTAACATTAACATAAGCTCATGAAACTGTGGGGAAATACATTAAATTTTGTTTCTTGTTTAATTAAAAATTTTCTAACAAAATGTTCAATGTAGAAAGGGTTACCCATTGGTGTTACCTTGGTATGTTTAAATAAACTGGGTTTGAGACAGTATGTTGTTTGAGACAAACTAAATCAGCTATGAAATGAAATACTGTAATATTAGCTTGACATTCGTTGATTAATATTAACATTACAAATATTTGATTAACAAGTAACATCTATTTAAAAGCAAATATTCTACCTTGATAATTTTGATCGATTTTTTATTTTAATAAACTAATCGATATGTTTACATGCAAAACTTTTAGATTGCAGAAATTTTGTAACTGCTTACTATTAGGGTAGTATGTGCCAGAGGTTATACAAGATGTTTTAAAAGTCTGGGTACGGCTTAATATTTTACAAACCATAGCAGATAACATCTATAAACTTTGCACAATGTAATATGCCTATGTAAAATATTTTTCCTTGCTATTACCATGACATGCCAACCATGGGGGGACGGCCCACAGAGGAAAACATGGAAATCTTAAATTCAAAAAGCATGGGTCGAGTGATAGAGCTCACTTAATAGAGTTGAATGCCACAAACCGCATCTCAAAAGGTTTATCTCAATCAGAATTGGCGGGTTGTTTTAGGTACACATTGTGAAGTACATTATGCGCAGCCATTTCTGACTGGATCGTCGTATTCTGTTGCGGTAGGCCGGCGTTTCACTTTACTAACCGATGTGTTTTTCACTGACTTTTTTTAATTAGCAAATTATGTGGAAACATTATAACACAATAAATAAAAACTAAAATGAATTCGTCGTCTTTATTTTTATGAATTAATTAATTTCTTTGTTGGTGAAATAGTTAACTTACCACGTAATTTTTAAATTAAATTTTTTGTTATTTTTTATAAATACTAATCAGTGAAACCATTGGTTAGTACAGTGAAACGCCGGCTATCGCATCAGAATTACGACGATCCAGTCAGAAAATGGCAGCGCATAATGTACTTCACAATGTGTACCTAAAACAACCCGCCATTTCTGATTGGATAAACCTTTTGAGATGCGGTTTGCGGCATTCACCTATACTAAGTGAGCTCTTTCAAAGCTCACTCGACCCATGCTTTAATTTAAGATTTCCATGTTTTCCTCTGTGGGCCGTCCCCCCCATGGTTGGCATGTCATGGTAATAGCAAGGGAAAATAGTTTACATAGCCATATTACACTGTGCAAAGGATATAGATGTTATCTGTTATGGTTTGTAAAATATTAAGCCGTACCCAGACTTTTCAAACACATTGTATATTACAATATTGGCCTCATTTTGTTCCTGGCTTATGGGTTTTTCGTAAGCAATATAAACGTGAAACAAAAAAATAGGGTTCGAAACTGTTATTTTTCTGCCTAATACTTTTTTAAGAGAAATTTTGTATTTTATTAATTATTATAATTTTTATTAAAAAAATTATATTATTTAACATACATTTATTGTCTACAGCACTTTTTATGTTACAAAATTTAAAATTATTGTTGAATTGTGTACTTTTTAGCTTTAATAAAGAACACGTTTCACCCATAGCAGCTTACTAGGATTAGCTTCACGCTGAAGACCAATAGGGGAAGCTGTCCACTTAATCCCGTCAATTTATTTGTATTAAAAAATAATACATAGCCTATTCATCACGAATGTATTTGTCTCAGTAATCCGTCAAGAAGCGTAACTGGACAGAATACATTCATGTGTCATTCATGTGTAGTTGCTATAAAAGAAAGGTATTACTTCGTTATATCGCATGATATTTTTCATCACTTTAAAAGCTAACAAGAGTTTAACAGTTTTGTGAATTCATAACCTGTACATGAAGGATACTAAACCAGTTAGAGTAATTGTGTTGGCGGAGCTTGCTAAAATTTAAAATCCAATCCAGTAAATAGCCCACATTGCATTGTGATGTCATGAATAATTAATATAGGCTATCGACAACCACAATCTCACTACAATATTCAATGTAATAACATTTCATCTCACACGCATATTTGTTATTTGTCCTACAACGTAATCTTTTCTTCATCCTTTATGACGCTTATGTTAACACAATTACCCTAGTAATAATTATTAAAAAAACTTATTGTTAGATGTATATTTTCTGAACGAATTTTCACACAATTTTAAAGAATATGAGAGTGAATGTAATTAAACGCATTTTCATGGATATTTATGCACTTTTCTCACATTATTGCATGTTTCATTCGCCATCGTTCCTTTTGGGATAACAAAGAAAATGCAACGATGGCACGGAAAAAACATTACATCGAAAGTAGATCTCAATGGCGGGATGTAATAGATTTTTCATTGAAGTAGGAAGTGAAATAACTGCCCGACACTATCAGGTTTTTTGTGTTACTTTTATTATGGAATTAAATATGAGAATTTAAAGTAAGTTTATTTCATTTGGCATTTTGTAAGTTTAAAAAAGTTAGAATCACTTGTAGAACCAAGGATAATTGGTTCTAAAACATAAGAACAATAATAATGGTACTTTGACTCTATGACAGTCCAAGTGAAGGCTACTTCTGATAAAGCACAAGCTATATAAGCAGAAGGTTTATAATTCTCATTACTTTACTGGTTTATGTCACAAAGAAGACGTTGCCCAGGTTCCTACATAATTCACTTCTGGCTGGGTTACACATTTAAATTAACTTTGAATTGATACAGTAAACCAGATAAATCACATACATATTGGCAATTTTATGAATGTTCAGTTGCGGTACATCATACACTGCACATTTATATTAGGATATATGAGATATTGAGGTAAAAGGGTTAATCATTTTGTCTAGTTTACTGCAGAGTATGACTGTTATAGTGTGTTGTGTTACCTTAGTGTTTCTAAACTGTACATGAGGGAGTGATGTCCCGTGCCTGCTATAACTGGTAGAAGCTTAAATATACTGCCCTCCCCTTCTTCCAAAACTTGAGAGGATAATAAAATAGAGCCCGCTATCCCTCATAGTGGGATTTAGAAAGGAGGCGGTACCCACCCCCATCCTGAATATCCTGTCACACACCGGAATAAGCACACACATTCGTTTATGACAAAGTGCAATAAGAGATTATTTCTTCTCTTTAGAAAAACTAGACGTTGCTCGATATCATAGTGGAAACCATATAACCTGACAGATGGTTTTGTTTTGTTTTGTTTTTTTTTGACAATTTTAATGCAATGCGTAATTAATCACGCGTTGTAAATAATTCAAAAAAATAAGACGTTATCGTTATTGGTGATAAGCTCAATTAACTGAAGACTAGCAGTATAGTGTTAGTTATTATTGGCCAATTAGCTCAAGAACTGTGGATCCTAAAATGTTTGAATAACCAGCACATGTTCTGTCACTGAACTAAGTCAGAGAGAGTCTAATAGCTAATGGTCGATAGCGATTGAGACAATATCTAAATCTATAACACAAACAAATTAAAAAAGAAAAATCGCTGCTCTAATGTAACACAATTAAATATGTACATGCACTAAATATATTATAATTATTTAAATTATTATATTTTAAAACCATTCTAAAAACAAATCTAAAATAAGGGATGTAATTACGATAAAATGAAAATGTGAAGATAAAACAATGGGTTAAATTATTTTTACCGTACAGTCCATGTCTCAGTAAAAAACTTTACCTGATGTCTTAGTTTGTTAGCTGCGGTATCGAAGGCAATAATCACTTAGGGAATTAAAAATCGTCTGATTGCCTGTTCATAAGATATGTCAACGATGAAATGACTTTAATTTTGCATGCTACTCCAATGAATGCTGCGATGAGACATGGGGGATATACTGGAGTACTCCTACCTTGTGATAAACATATGAGTATTATTAAGTGTCTACTGAGGTTAGGAAGACCAATTGAAACCTCCATATTTAAATCAATTAAAAATCCAGAAAACAAAAACTAGTGAAAAGTCGAGTTTGGAAACTGAATACAGGAACCGATTCAACAATAGTGGTTAGAAAAGAGGCAGATAACGTATTCTAAACTAATATAAAAATATCGATCTGTTTATATCTAGGTTGCAGCCTAAACGTGACACTGAAGGAGACTGTTAGTGACGTTATGAAAGGATTCATAGTCATATAAACTACAACATGCGGACTAAAAAAACTTTTTTACACTTTTTTATTTATCCGTAGCTGAATATGACTTTCAGCAAAGTTACAGGTCTGGTCGGACGAACGTGTATTGAATATGTTGAGAGATATACTTGATAATAACAATTCATAATGGTCATTGGAATAATCGGAAGCTGCAAATGTTAGTGATGGGATTCGTTATTATCACAATGTGAGTGGGACTATGGAGCATATCTGGTAACATATGTTTACCGGTTGAGCGTTAGCGTAGCAAATCACATGGGCTGGAAATATTTAAACTTCTGTCTGTATATTTTATCAATCTGTCCTCACGATATCTTGAAAAGAACAAATAGATTTGATATTTTGCATGAATCTTTCAGTTATATACTAACAACAATAAGTTTGATGATAATTGAATATCACTCCATGGGGTTTGGCTGAGTAAAATTTTATTAAATTTTTCTTGTGGTTAACAAATAATGGAAACGTGGAAAACAGTAGAAATAATGAATTTGTAACACGAGCAGAATACAATAATATGAGATTATTTCTGATGTGTATCATATTAATAGGATAAAACAATAAATAATATCATGGATAGTTAATGATTAAAATTCTGTGACAAAATTTGATTTCAGAGCACTTTTGCCGTTGATAGTGTAAGTGATAGTTGAAGTGTTATGGTGATAAATCTTTAAAAAGGTAAATCTCAAAATCTGGGTAAACTAGATAGACCCCTACAGGGGTATTCCATGTATGTATATCTGATGTAGTGGTCAGATTTGAGGCGCTGCAAGAAGTGGAAGGTAAAATAGACCTAATCTAAAAATTCGTATTAAAATCAAACCTTTATGCCAATGATGTACAATTTTTTAATGATCAGTCCTAGTGTTAAATCAAGCATATTGGGAAGACACTTTAAAAACAATTAACGTCATAAGAGAAAGCATTGAGAAAATTCTTAACATTAGTCTTAATCTGTAAGAACTTCGTAATTTCATCAATCTTAACTCCTCGCGACATCTTATGTTAGAGGTGACGGAAGCCATTTGTAACAGATTGCGCAAACAATCCCTCATTCTCGCAGCAATTATTTACTTACTTGCAGACCTTACCCTGCATTTCTTTACTCATGAGAAATGGTATCTTGAATTTATTGCACTCGTATGAGTGTTTTCACATTTGTTTGTTTAGGAAACGTATTTGATATGATATGATTGAATATGTTCCAGAAATATTTAACTGAAATGGTTTTGCCAAGTTGTAAAATAACTTATATAAATAAATCTTTTGTTGTAAATCCGTTAATAAACTCAGTATTATAGATAATATATACATTATTAATATACATAATATATATATTGATATACATAATATATACATTCTACATAAAAAATATTCTTATTTACAGTAAATATATTAAGATAAGGTCATCTGTAGATCACTATTTCTTGTAAAACGTATTTAATTCAATAATTTTTTTTTTTCAAATTCTTTTAACACTTTTTATTATAATAAACCTGAAATGAAATGAAACATTCCAGTTGTTTTTAGGAAATTATTGGCTTGGTTTAGAATAAATTGTACCGTAATTATTATAATAAACTTTGAGTTTTTACTTTGCCTAAATTTTCACTAATTGAGTCGGCTAAAAAATGTAATTCCAAAAATGATAATTGTGGTAAAGCTAAATTCTTGTCAGTTTAAGAAACCTTCTAGAGCACACAAACGTTTTTAAAGCCAAGAACATAAGCTATTATTGAACAATGGTTTAAAATAATTTGTTACACATGAAACTGGTCACTACTCGTCAAAACTAGGAGTACTTTTCTGAATATCCAACAAAACTTCCTTTTAAGAAATGTCTCGAAACCTATTGGCTGGTGAACTCAAGTTTATAAAAAAAGATTATGAGGATTTTCATTTCAAACAATACAGTTTACGAAATTGCTTTAATGGAAAATGCTATTTTTTGTACATAATATTATTTTCCTTATTATCTATAATTTGCTTAAAAAACTTAAATAGAGTTTTACATTAATATATATGAATTAAGAGGTAAGTTTTGATGCAATTTTTAATGAAGTAAACGTGTAAATTATTACTCAAGTCCCAGCTTTTTTTTTGAGTTGTATGTAAGACAGCAACATTTAGGGTATTTTAATATAAAGAAAACTTGTTATGGAATGAAAATATAGCTTTTTATTATTGCACATGTTGTGACAACTTCAAATACCTGTTACTCCAAAATGTTATTCATATTTAATATATTAGTATTTTTTTTATTTTAAGGCAGTTTTAAAATATTTGTAGGATGGATGTGCCTGTCCAGCTAAGGCACAACCCAGTAGAACCTATGCTGAGACATAATATTCTCTAGTTAAATGAGTTTATTTAAATTTCTTTTTTTGAAAGAATCTTCCTTAGTATTAACTAAATTAAACATAAGAAAATTATAGAAATACGTGTATTTGTCAGCAATAAAATAAGAATAATTCAGAACACCCCAACCGTCTTCTGAAACCATATACGATGTATGTAGCCTAGTTCTAGTTCCGTAACGTTTTAGAAAAGTAAAATCAAACAATACTAGTAAGACGAATAGTTTCACCTTTTAACTCATTGCAAGTTTTATTTGTACTACGTTACGTATAAATTGATCTTCGGGTACTGAAGGAATCCACAGAGTACAATTAATGGTGATTTATTCTTCTCATTTACATTATATGCATTACACGTGTATGTGTGTGTGTGTGTGTGTTTGTCTTCAGGCAAGAAGTTGATATAACACATTTATAATATTACTTTATAAAATCCCTTGTGACACTCTTATTAGAGATGTTTAACAAGCAGAACCGAATATGACATATATTACTAATAATTCAACAATAATTAAACCGAGTGCTTCTATGGGTCATGTTAAAATGTCAAAGATTTTTTACTCGGTTGGTAACAAATTTATTAGCTATTATCTCGTTATTAATGATGGTTATTTATAATACCAGTAAACGTTTTTCGCTAACACTCCAACCATGGAGTTATAGTTCAAATCATTAAAGTTAAAATAGAAGTTGTTGGTTGAAGTTGAAGTTGGTTGAGTTAAGGTGATATTACTCTTCATGCACAATTCCAAATCTGTGGATTGGTTCTTAGTAGTAATTCAAGGTTGTGTACAAGGCAGAGTGACACATTTAATGTTAACATTTCATATATTGTTACATACATCTGACTATATAAACCTATTGAATTTTTATATATTTTTACATGATTTTTTTTTCAATTACAATAATTAATCAATTAAATAAATTCCAATAACTTGGTATCTTTTGTTTTGTCATCAACACATATTTTTACATTTATTATAAATTATTAAAATTTTCTCACTTTATTGAAAGGCGGAAATAACATTTAAAAAACATATAAGAAACAACATAAGAAATGTACGTTCCATTTACAAATCTTTGCTACTATCCTTAAGCATACTTACATTATTCTTTCAATGTGTTAGTCCTGTATCCTAAACTGTTTATAAAATCAAAATAGTTTTCCACTAAAACTATACAGGTAGACACACGGAAAAGAGTTTTGACTATATGGTTTTAAAAGCAAATATTGTTCTTATTTTTTTATTTCATTTTTTGATATACCTATTTATGAAATATTTATCTCTCGTTATTCAAAAACTGGGTAAATAAGAGTTGCAGAATTCGGTGAATTTAAAATGAACAGTATTCAGTAGGCTATGGCCTGTATAATTAAATACAATTGCCTGATAATTATTAAACACAAGGTTCACAACCTAATATATTTATTCTAATTTGACAAATATATATTTGATTTTCAAAACCTAAATAACAGATTGGAATAGATTTTGAAATTTTTACGTGATGTATAAATTTCCTATTGTATAACTACGAAAAGACTTGCCCTCTCAAAACTTTTTTCGATATCACACATTTTACGGTGATTACGTAAATTAAATGTATAATAAAATATCTTTAAGAAAATATTACATAAGTACATGTATATATAAAGATCACAATTATAAGTTTTAAAGTTTATTTCATGTTTAATATTAATAACTAAACAAAATATGGAATATTGCTTTGGTTATACAAGTACTCATTAAATACTATAGTTATAATACGTGGGGCATTATAACGTAATAAATACAAATAATTGTATTAGAAACTAAAGACATGTCAATATAAACATTCCTGATAAATATATTCAGGTTAAAACTTGGATTTACTAAATAAAGAAGTACAAGAATGCGAACAGTATCCTATATATCTCATGTAGTATCCCGTCATATTTGAAGTAAAATTGAACCACATCTTTCAAGATATAACGGTATTGAGTCTATTGCTCTTTCTGAGCAAAACATCTTGTCTTGTATCTTACTCTTTGTAGAAGAGGGTAAGTTACATTATAATGGGTATAACTGCAAACAAATATTATGGTATAGGATGTATAACTATAATGTGTATATAACAAACACTCACATTTGTTATAGTTGTTAATAAATCTGACCTTTTATTGAAACTACAATAATGAAAAGATCAAAATATAGATTCCTTATAACTAAATATAGAAAACGAACTAACTGAACTGCCCTATAGAACTTACTGAAACTGATATAAGAGAGGTAAATAATTGGTGTACAATCCAAGAAATCACAGGAATTGTGTAAACGTCTCACACACACACACACACACACACACATATTATTAATGCTAACAAAGATGGAGATACATAATGTAGGTTACATATATTTACAATCATGGTGAGGAAATTTAAGAGAGGGAAAATATAAATCTTAATGTAAAGCTTAAGTCTAAAGTAAACCGTTTAAGCTTACTAGGATGAGCGTCCCACTTTTAACATCTACAAGGAATATTACCGTTTTCTACTTATTCTCTAATTTATTAAAATGAGGACTTTATATAGATTAACTTTTGAAGATAATATGTTTATTATGATTATGTTTATACATTTAATCGTTTCAACTCAAATCATGCGGCGTAGAGATTTAATTACAAAATAGCGCCAATGGATATCGTTTTTGTATGTTATGATACACATAACTTACACACGCAGTTGGATTGAATCTGTTGGCAGGCACCTGGCTAATATTTAATACCCAATTCCGGTAAAGAGCCCTACACTGCAATGTGACTCCATCAATAATAAATAAAATCCATCACCACTGTCTCGCCGCAGAGCTGAATGTTATTTATTTCTGATCTGCTCATTGATTAGATATTTCTTTTTTTATTATTAACTCTGTGAAAAACTTTATATATATATATATAATTTTTTAGTACTGCAGGGTATACCTATTATATTTGAACCATCTATCTTACAATAAGGACTTTATTCATAAAAACATAACGTTGTTTATTAAGTGTTGCTAATACTATCATAAGTTAAAATAAACTGAGCATTATTTTAAATGAAAAATTATTGCAACTGTATTTATAGTATTGTTTGCGTAAAAAACCTAAATCGTAAATCGTTACCTAAGAACATAAATAGTAAATTAGTTAATGTGGCCTACAGAAAAACGTATATTTACTAATCTTATATACAGTTTTATAAACATTGTTTATATTGTGCTGTAATGTTTAAATTAAGAAACCGTTTGAATTTTAATAGTTACCCCAATTTTACATCAAGAGTTATGCTACTTCAATTGCGTAGTCCCACAATAGTTTACAGTTTTTTTTATTATTTGTTTACAAGAATTTACAATGAATATAATGTAATAACCTAAATTTTAAATATCCCAATTCCATCAAGCTTCGATTAACCATCCAAGTTTGGTTTGATTATCTGGCAATCCTAGAAAACTCAATTGTAATCACAACTAACCAGGAGTGTTACTAGTTCGTTATGGTAATGTGGCAATTAATCAAAACTCCTGCTGATAGTTTACTTGAATTGAAAATCGAGACTGCATGTGAATTGTCGGCTTACGAATAATCAAAACAGTAAAACATTGGTCAACGTTAATGAGAGTACGTTTTGATTTCGTAGGGCACATTTTATAGTGGAATTTTAGTACTTTTTATGTAATTTCCTAATTTGAAATGAAAGAAAGAAATGTTTCACGATTATATTGCAATATCTAGTTAAATTTAAGTAATATTAGCAATAATCTTTGGATATTTATTTTTTAAAAATATTTTTATATAATATCACTGGATTACTTTATAGAGATTTTTTAACTATAGGTACAGGCGGTTTTGTAAAGCAAACGTATGCACACCCACAGATATAATCTTATCACTGATAACGTGGTTTGCTATAACAGACCAAATAAATAAATTCACTGATTCTCAGCAAAATATGTGTCATGCATTAAATTAATGTTATGTAATATATGAAATGAAGCTCATCATGCAAAATATTCAGATCTATAGAGGTGTCAGTTTCTGCTTTTGACGTATTTTGTGGAACTGAGCAGTCTGCATTTTACACGATAGATTGCGTGGCAAAGCGCAGATAAGATCTTACAGAGTATATAAAAATTTAAATATGATTTACTCTGTAATCTTCAAAATATTTAACTTTAATAAAGCGATTAATTTATTTTAGTAAAAAAACAAATTGGCGTCCCTGTTTTGCCAAAAAATTAGAAAAGCATGAATAGTTTTATTAATATCATCCCTTTAAGTTACTTTTCAAAAAAGTTAGGCGTTATATACAATATATGTGTGAGACGCTTGTTAACAATTAAGTATGTAACTCCCACGATATATATGTATATATTTTCTTTTCTTTAACGTTTGAAAATGACTAAGAATACACAGATCCATATAAGTCAAAGCATGGCAAAACTCCAGTATTAAGTGGAGATGTACGAACTATACCAGCTCATGTTAATTTTCAAATATTTATGTATCCTTTTCTTCTCAAGAACTATGATACCTAACGGAATTAGAATTTATTAGCACTTCTAAAACAATACTATTATACACAAGACCCTGACCACTTTTAAAAGATTTTACAATCAATATTTTTGGCCTTTAGAAATTTTTTAAGATACGCCATATATTTTTTTTAATTATTTGTTTTTAAAAAAATTTTTTTTTTTTTTATTTTGAACCTAGACTTATGAAAGTGGCAGGGATTGTATAAATAGGTACTTATATAGGAATGATATAAATTTCATTCATGAAGATTGGAACAACCTAGTTTCCTGAGGAAAAAGGAACATTTATGTCAAAAAAGTAAAATTTTCAGGGTAATTCACAAAAAACCTGTTTAATGTATACAAAAAATAATGATTGAAAAAAATGTACTCTTTTAAAACAATCCTGCTTCATAGTCTTGTTCCTTGTGCCTTATCATCATCCAATTAAATTTTTTTCCTCACCAACATTTCTTGCCGCGTTTCCATAGCTTGCTTTTGTCTCTTCCTTCACCAGCGTTTTTTCGGCTTTCCTCCTCACTCGAGGGTCACTCATCAATCCTGACTGTAGGGGTATATATATACACAGTTCTTGGACCTAGCTTTATACCTAGATCAATTAATGTACTTTTATTCTCCCTTGACTTCCTTCATTAAAAAGCTAATAGATACTGTCAAAAAAACACCAAATCTTAGCTGTTTTTTTGCAGGCCTACAAATATTTAATTTAGGTATACTCGCCTCCACAACACAGAATTAAAACATTCTGTGGTTTTGACCATGGAGACATTTTAAAGCAGGTCTGGCTGAAAATAATATTAAAATATTATTATAATAATTATTAAGTAATATTAAAAAGTGCAA
>NW_025784454.1:0-20000 GCF_021130785.1 Homalodisca vitripennis
CGTTGAAATCTATACATTTGGTCTGTATGGTGTTATCTATTCGTGGTATATTCTTTTCTAATGATTTATATTTAAATTTAAAATATAAGTCAAACAGCCTCTCGTTAAAATATTTAAACTACAAAATTCCAACGTAACAGTTCTGTGTAATAATTGAGGTTATATAAAAACTCCAATAGTCATTATTTTATTTAAAAAAAAAAAAAAAAAAAAAAAAAAAAATTCTATGTTTTGTAATAGTGATTTAGATTTCACAATGAACCTCTATTGTAGGAGGACGTTCCTTAAATTTATATATTCTAAACAGTATATATAATATATTAAAAAATGATTGTTATTTACTTCTTCAATTATGGTTTAGTATACCTGATTATTAAGTTTAGTGTGTTTTAGGAATATAGCAAATATACAAATTTTATAAATTAGAAATGTGTAATATTGATTTTTAAATGCATATTTTAAAATCAAGCTGTGACGTGTCTTTTCTCAAACCACCAACCATTTACTGTTAAGAATGATCACGTATCGCATTACCCTAGATGAGTCCCAATCAAGCGGGGATTCGATCCAGGGGTCTAAATTTTATTCTTATGGAATTATGTATGTCAGTTGGGTTCAGTATATATTGCTATCACCTAAGGTTTGGTGGTAACGTTTTCGAGCATTTAGTAACTCATCATTACCCAACTGGCCTTGAATAAAATTAGGAATTTGAAATAAAATGACGTCGTTAATTAAGATATTTACTATCATCAATTAAAGAAAAAGACAAAAGTGTAACTTCCTAGATCTCTATCTAAATCAAAGCTACCTCAAATCGCAAATATAATCCACACTGTATGCTATGTAAAATAGTATGAGCAACAAAAGTAATCTCTAACAGTATGAACAATATATAATGTTTGGTCAGAATCGCATTAACAAGAAGATTAAGTAAGATAGTAAGCTAAAGTAAAAGAAACCTAAAACCAATATAAAGGTTAGGTCCGTATCGCAAAAGAACTTAGATTTAAGGTAAGAATATGTAAAATAAAGTAAAGAACCACTAATACCAAATTTATAAGGTTTTAGGTCCTGTTATCGCACGAACATAGATGTAAGTTAGCTAAGATAGTTAAATAAAGTAAAAGAAAAGACACACTAATACCAAATTTAATAGGTTAGTCGTCCTGTATTAACACGAACATAGATTAAGCCATAAGCATAGCTAATAAAGTAAAGTAAAGAAACAATTAATACCAAATATACCAATAACCATATTTAAATGTTAGAGTCCGTGACTATGTTGCCACGACACGACATAGAGATTTAAAGTAAGATTAGTAAGTCTAAAAAGTAAAGAACCAATAAATCACCAATAAACATATTTAAAAGCGTTTAGGCTCCGATCAATTGCAGACGAAACATAGATTAAGTTTAAATGATAGCAAGTAAAGTAAAGAACCCCTATAATCCTAACAGTTACGAAGGTTACGGTCCCGTATTACTACGAACACAGATTAAGTAAGATAGAAAAAGTAAAGTTAAATAGAATACCAACTAATCCTAAATTTTAGAAGGTAAGTTAGCGTCCAGTCTATTACACGAAAATAGATTAAGTAATGATTAGTGTAAGACTAAAACGTAAAGAAACCAAAAGGAATTACCAATAAACAAATTTAATGAGGTTATGGGACAGTCTATCGCACGAACACTAGATTAAGTAGTAAAGATAGTAAGGCTAAAGTTAAAAAGAACCACATAATTCAATACCAATAAACAATTTAATAGGTTAGGTCCGTCTATCGCCGACACGAACATAGATTAAGTAAGATAGTAAATTAAAAGTAAAAAGAACCACTGATACCAAATTTAAAGGTTAGAGTCCGTATTACACGAACATAGATTAAGTAAGATAGGCAAATAGAGTAAATGATTTAAGAGAACCAATAATACCAATAAACAATTTAAAGGTTTAAGGTCCAGATTATCGACACGAAACGCATAGCATTAAGTAAGATAAGTAAGCTTAAAGTAAAAGAACCACTAATATACCAAATTTTAAAGGTCGTAGGGTCCGTATTCGCCACGAACATAGAATTAAGTAAGATAGTACAGTAAAGATAAAGTATCTAGAACCAAAAACCAATTTAAAGGTTACGGTCCGTATCGCCGCACAACTGAACATAGATCTAACGTGTTAAGATAGGTAAATACCTAAGTACAAGAACCAACTAAATACTCAAATTTAAAGGTTAGGTCCCCGTAATTTTCACGGGGGAAAAAAAAAAAACATGCAGATTCAAGTAAGATATGCTAAATAAAACGTAAAAAGAACCACTGAATACTCAAATTTAAAGGTTTAGACGTTCCGTACTTAACACGAACCATAGATTAAGTAAGATAAGCAAAATTAGAGGTAAAGAACCAATAATACCAATAACACAATTTAAAGGGTTAGGTCCACGATTCCGTATATCGCCCAGGCCTGCGGACCGGTTGAAACATTAGATTTAAGTGAAGATAGTAAGTAAGCTGAGTAAAAGAACCCACTAATACCCAAATTTTAAAGGTTTAGGCTCCCGGTATTACACGAAAACATAGATTCAAGGTAAAGATAAGTAAAAGTAAAGCGAAAAGAATACCAAAGAATTAAAAACACATTACGTTATAAGTAAAATTTCGTTTTGGTGTGGCACAACATATAAAAACGATACAGAATATTACATCGAAAGGTTAATTATGTATAGTTTATAAGTAATTGAAGTAATATTAATTACCAATCAGCAAGGAAATAGACGAAATCGATTACGATCCAGTATCTCACGAACCAAACAGTTCGGCAGGAGTTGGAGGTTAAGATCGCAGCGCAGTGATACGTCTTATCGTCGTGATAGATAGAATGGTGTAGAATGACTCCTCGTCGCCTCTCTCTTGCTGGCCGCGTTCCGTTCCATGACTGCAGTTTTGACCGTTCCCTGTATAAGACAGCGCATGCGCGGAACTTATCGTTCACTGCATCGCCAACCCGTCATAGCGGGCGAACATGTCGATAGGGCACGATAAGTCTCCGCAGGCCGAACCACTTGTTTCATCTCATGATCCCGTTAAATCTTTCTGTTGAGGGGGAAAACTAAATCCCACCAATAAATCTTTGGAATGGCGACGACCCAAGGATAATTAAAAAAAAAATTGCCCACGTGCTACTTTTTTGAGATACCTCAAAAACCCAACCCCTCCTCTTTCTTTCGGGAAGAGAACAAAGCGAGAAGCAAATCAAATTAAAATACATCTTAGTTAAAATTCTACAAATTTCTATTTTAAAAGTGTAAAACTATAGCTAGTTAAGATGTGTAGAAACTAAAATTTTATACAATGACGGAATTAATTTACTTTTAACAAATATAAACAAAATTAAACATTTTCTTGCTTCTTTCTAGGAACACAAACCAAATATTGCCTGTACTTGCGTACTAAATTATAATAATACATGATATAAAACAACATAAAAAAGAACCACTCAAAAGAACACCATTATGTTGATAAATGTTATATAAATGTAGTAATAATAATTTGAAATGAAAAACATGGCGAACAAACGGAAACTTAAAATGGTTCTGAACCGTTTTATAATAATCATATGTGTTAAAAACTAGAAAAAAATCAAACTGTTTTTCCAAATTGATTTAAAGAGCTATAAAGAGGACTCACACTTCACTGAACAGAAAGACTTTAGTTGTGCACATATGAACGATAAATAAAAACACAAATATTAATCTTCGCGTTAATATTAAAAAAAATAAAAAACATTATCCTTCTTGGTGCGCTAAATATATGCTAATAGGATATAAACCAATTCAGCGTTAATTCAGCGTGTGCAAACCTTTAGCGCACATCTATTCGGACAAAAGCTCGCACGTCCGGATTGAAGTAAGTCACAACGAATCCACTTTTTTGGACGCCCAATATATCTTTTTTGATTTGTTATTTGTTGAAGCAGCCTGCACGTTTCTTGACGTTCAACGAGCAATCCAGGGATCATGACCCTTTCGTGTTATTTCTTCTGGGGCATTCAGTTTTCTCCAGTTTAGGGTGGTGGCAGCTTGGATTTGGAGTTGTGCGAGTGAGTGTCTCGTATTGCATGCTGCGTTATTAATGCAATTGGTGCTGGAATTTAAGTTTGCTCATTAAGTCGACGTATTACATTAGCGAAATCTATTCACCTCTAAGTTCCGTTGTCTAAACCCGCTTCCAAATGCTTCCATGATAGGGAAGGCATATGAGAAGATGCTGGCACTCGCACAAAACGTCACATTGCATTCATTTTACCATACTCAAAGTCGATCCTCGAGACCGGTGTGCGGAAATTCTTTAACTGAAATGTTAACCCTATCGTTGATACGTATTTGGCGTATAGGACTTTCCTTCTTCAGTTTTATCCAATTTCATGGCAGGATAAGACACATCAGTTCCCAGGTTATATACGGAGGTAGATACGTGCGTTTTTAACTTCACTATCAGGTACGATTTGAAATACGGCCAATCGAGGGGGATTTCGATTTCCACTCATACATTATTGTCGATGAGCTTTTTTGAGCGGCTCTTCAAGCACTATGGCGGGCGTCCCCATGCACGTTACTATCAGTCCTGACGACCTTCGGGGGGCTGAGAGGAAGCATACTGTAAGCATCGGACCGTTTCAGGCTGGGAGTAGAGGGAAATACGACAGTCTCTATTGGATTTGTAATTATAGCCAGAGAAATCCATTGTCTGATTCACTTATGTATAATCTTTAAATGAACTAGACCGTTTATGTTCATCTGCCCTCAAATTTGTGATTTAAGTTTATATTTGATATTATCGATGTCATTTTGGGCTGTTTCACATTTGGAAGACGGTGTGTTCTATATGTAAAAATTAGATTTAATTCTCTTTTATTATTATCCATTCCCCAATTACTTAAGGGACTAGTAGTTTAAGATCGTTTGGAACATACAAGAGGTTCTGGCCTCAATGTGGGACCGTCGCTTAACTTCCAAGTTATACCAAAATACGAGTGGTTTCACATAGGTTTTAAAGTCCATTAGGCCATTTGCAAAGGTATTATTTGTAATTTTGGGGGTTTTATAGAATTATATTTTAAGTGTTCCACTAACTAAACATACTTATCTTCGCCTGCCTAATGCTAACCATAGCCGACCATGTATCTAATCAGGTGCCTCTCCAAATTTTTATTCCAAAGAAGAGTTTTAACAAGTTACATACGGTCGACCAATTCAATCAGTATGCTTCTTTCTTAAGTCCGACAGTAACTTACCCGGATGTTGAAAGAAAAGAGAGCAGCGAATAGTATGTTGTAGTTTTAATTCTTTCGGCACCCAGGAAGTGTTTTCACCGAGTGGGACGGTCGTGTTGTGAATAATGCGTTATCGAGGATCTCAGCTAGACCTCCTTAGGAGTCTGGGCATCCCACAAAGGCAGTTTTCCCGGAGAAAATTACATCGGCAATCCGTTAACGTTTTTTGATTACCCTTCCCGTTTGCTGCCACAGGTCTTCTTATAGCAGCACGCGAGTCTCTTAGGTTTAGTACACTCACTGAATCTGTGTCCAGTTTCTTTCGACGAGTTCCAGCAAAATTGGAACTACAGGCCTCTCCCCCCTACACTCACAAGGAATTATTCCTAGTAGGAAAAGAGTTCACTGTAGGCTCTAGGACTGTCCGAGAAATTTGAACTTTATACACTCGCCGAAGCCTGTACTGTTTCTGAATCGTTTTTGTAAAGTAGCCGCCGACTAAAGTGTGAATATTGCACCGTTTTGAATTTGACCAAAATGGCGTCTATACCTGACTGCGCCTTAAATTGTGTGCCGGGACGTGGTACCCGGTCACCGGTTTCCATTATCCTGTCCATATCCTGGGAGTGGGGTGGTTGTAGTACACGGCGGGCGATTGTACTGGCGATGGTCTCAATTCCATTCCATGACTTACTAACTGCTTTATTTTGTTGGAAATAGTATGCAGTTTCTAGCGGGGCACCTAGTGTGTTTTCGATGCCGGGGTTAGGTGGGAGGTTTGTCGCTAAAAGGAAAGACGTCTCTCTTTCGTCAGTCCTTTCGCTAATATATTCCGGTCTTTCTTTTATCATAATCCTGTATAGACTTAACAAACACTTCCCTCTTCTCATAATCAGATTTTATATTCTTAGGCGACGCGTCTCATATTCGCACAATCAAATTACTGATCGAGTTTTTCATTACTAATTTATATCACCTCCTCCATTCGTCGGAAAAGATATTTGATGTGTGGTTATGAGCTCTACAATTTAAAGCTACGAAACATGGTTCAGCCTCTCCTTGGCTGTAACGCCAACTGGCGAATTTTCATCCCTCAAGATTTGACGTCTCGGGTAACCTGCGGGTGGCATAAGTTATTGCATCTCAAACGAAGATCTCGAAAATCCTCAAAACTCATCCCAAAATTTCTCCTGATGGTTTGCTAAACCACAACATGGGACTTTTCCTCGTAATAGTCTCTGAGGAATCGGGATAGAAGGTCGCTCTCTTTAACCGATTTCTTCTTTTGGATATATCGTAACATCTCCATTAACTCGTTAAAGTCGACTCTCATAAGGAAAGATTACTGGAATTCTCCATTTCCTTCGTCTAATGCACAGATCTCCATTTCCCTTGGCAATCATTCGACATATCATGGGCCGAAGTCAATTTTTTTAGGCGACTCTTAAAACGGGGGGGCATGTATCCCCGCAAGTACTCTGATTAACTTTGAACTCCGTTATACTCATTGGTACCGTCAGACTCGGGTTAAATATAGCCAGATCGCGGGGCTGGGAGAGCCTAAATAAGTTAACGGCGAGCGGCGTATTAGTGATTAGCGATTTTAAAAGTGTATATGACGACTTTGGCTTCTTCCCTTCCGACCGGTTGGATTCCTGTATGTAAAGAGTTCTTGCTGAATATGATCTGGTTTCGGTTCATCGAAGACATATTTTTTAAATTAACCTAAAAACTCTTTTTTACTGTTCTGCCACTAGCGCTCGGAGGAGACATGGGGGGAAAAAAGACCCAAGATGTTCTCGATAAACTGGCCAAGTTCAAGTTTGGGCAGGAATCTTCCATTTCTGGTTATTAAGAGTAGAGGTAGGGGTAGCAGAGGAATAGTTGGAAGCTACCCTAGAACCTCATTAGTATCTTTCAGCACTTCAAGAGTGTTAATTATTCTAAAACTCTTTGTTAATATGTCTGAGACAGCCGAAGCCGAGTTCGAACTTAATCCATGTGGGCCCCCTCCTTCTAAGGAGAAAGCTCACAAAAACTGAGAGCGTAGATTCTTCACTATTTCCTATCGATTGTAGTAAACCCATATTTTGACATTTTCTGTCAAATCAACTCAGGCTTCTTCAGATTAATAAATCAAATTCCCCACATTTTTCGGAGGCGAAGGCTTCCGCCTTCCATCAGTGGGTATTGTTTTACCCTGATGTTAGCCTAATGAATTCATGTAGTCCTGTTAGCGGGCACATAATCTTTGTGTTATTGTACCAGGAATGGACATTGACTTGATGCGGACAAGCAGCAGTAGACGATTTTAGTCGGCTTGTCTCGAAGGCGTAAGCAACATTCTGCGGGGGCGACGTCTTTAAGAGGGACGCTACCGCCCCCCACAACCACACCCCCGTAACCCCGTGTGTCTATCCTAGTATTAGCCCAACATCTGTAAAGAGTAAAGCATTCCAAGTGCTTGTGATGTAGTGACGTTTTTATCCATCAACTCTTAGGGTCAGTAGTTGTTCGAAACGACCAAGTAGGGGACCAGTCTATATTTGAACTATAGAAACAAGAAGACATAAAGAGCCTCTACCAGATTCGGATGGAGGGGTGGGAACATGAGCGGGGTATAAGCTCAATGGAAAACATGAACTGATGTCTAATGTAGATACGGTTAAGGACCCTTAAAATAGAATACGGAGTCTAGTGATTATTGTAATTCTTTTATCGGTTGTAGTTGTTTTTCACGTGACGATCAATTTGACTGTATAATTGTAAAACAAATCAGTCGAGTCTCGCTTCGAATATCCATGTCCCTGTTCGATGAAGCGCCCAAAATTGTGACGTGGTCTTTATCCTCAACACAACCATTTACTTGTTAAGAATCTGAAAACGTATCGCATAACCCCATACGTAATAGCTGTGAGCCCAATCAAGCGCAGGCCCGGATTTTCGAAGAATCCAGGGGTCTAAATTTTATTCTTATGAGATTATGTATGTCAGCTTGGGTTCATGATATGTTGCTCATCACCTAGTTGGTCGGTGTCTGGCTGGTGGGTGACGGTTAACGACTTTTTCGAGCATCTTAGATAAACCCAATCATTACCCAACTGAGCCTTGAAAAAATTAGGAATTTGAAATAAAATTAATGACGGTCGTTTTAAATAAGATATTTACTATCATCATATTAAAGGAAAAAGACCAATAAGTTGCTAACTCCTCCTAAGATCTCTATCATAAATCATTAAGTCTAACCTCAAATCAGCAAAAATCACACTGTATGGCCTAATCAGTAAAATAGAGTATAGAGCCAAAAGTAAATCCTATCATACAGTAAGACACAATATATGAATGTTTTAGGTCCATGTAATGCGCCATATTATTAAACAACAAGATATTAACGTAAGAGATGAGTAAGTATAAGTAAAAGAACGCAAAAAACCAATTCTTAAAGCACGTTAGGCGTGCCGTCATCGTGCCAAAAAAGACAACCATAGGATTATAGCGTAAGGGATAGTTAAAATAAAGTAATAGAAGCGAACCACGTAATACCAAAGTTAAAGGTTTAGGTCCGGTATTATCCGCCATCGAAACATCAGATTAAAGTAACGAATAAGAATATCAATAAACGAAGATGTTAAGAGAACCACCTAATACCAAAATTTAAAGGTTAGCGTCCGTATTAACAACGAATCAATAGGATTACTAGTAAAATGGTATAAAGATACAGAGTAATAAAGTATAAAGAGTAAACATATCTAATACCAATAACCAATAACCAATTTAAAATGTTAGGTCCGTATTGTCGCACGCAACATAAGATTAATAGTAATGACTAGTAAGTTGATAAGTTTAAAGAACCAATAAATACCAACTAAACAATTTTAAAAGGTCTAGCGCTTCCGTATTATGCCACAGAACATAGATTAAGTAAGATAGCAAAGTCAAAGTAAAATGAAACCCCTTAATCCTAAAGTTAAAGAGGTCTACAGGTCCTCGTTAATTACCACGAAACACAGATTTACATAAGATTAACGATAAGTTAAGATAAAGTAAAAGAACCACTTAATCTCTAAATTTAAAGGTTAGGTTCCGTTCCTATCTTACACGAACATAGAATCTAAGAGTAATGAATAGGTCCCTCAAGTAAAGTAAAGGAAACCAAGAATACCAATAAACAATTTAAAGGTTAGGACCGTATCGCACGAACATAGATTAAGTAAGATAGTAAGTAAAGTAAAAGAACCACTAATACCAATAAACAATTTAAAGGTTAGGTCCGTATCGCACGAACATAGATTAAGTAAGATAGTAAATAAAGTAAAAGAACCACTGATACCAAATTTAAAGGTTAGGTCCGTATTACACGAACATAGATTAAGTAAGATAGCAAATAGAGTATAAAGAACCAATAATACCAATAAACAATTTAAAGGTTATGGGTCCGTATCGCACGAACATAGATTAAGTAAGATAGTAAGTAAAGTAAAAAGAACCACTAATACCAAATTTAAAGGTTAGGTCCGTATCGCACGTAACATAGATTAAGTAAGACTAGTAAGTAAAGTAAAGAACCAAAAACCAATTTAAAGGTTAGGTCCGTATCGCACCGAACATAGATTAAGTAAGATAGTAAAATAAAGTAAAGAACCACTAATACCAAATTTAAAGGTTAGGTCCGTATTTCACGAACATAGATTAAGTAAGATAGTAAATAAAGTAAAAGAACCACTGATACCAAATTTAAAGGTTAGGTCCGTATTACACGAACATAGATTAATAAAGATAGCAAATAGAGTAAAGAACCAATAATACCAATAAACAATTTAAAGGTTAGGTCCGTATCGCATGAACATAGATTAAGTAAGATAGTAAGTAAAGTAAAAGAACCCACTAATACCAAATTTAAAGGTTAGGTCCGTATTACACGAACATAGATTAAGTAAGAAAGTAAGTAAAGGAAAAGAATACCAAGAATAATACGTTATAAGTAAATTTCGTGTGGCACAACATATAAAAACGATACAGAATATTAATGAAAGGTTAAAATTATGTATAAGTATAGTAATTCGAAGTAATATATTACCAATAGCAAGAAGAAATCGATACGTCCGTATCTCACGAACAAGTCCGGCAGGAGTGAGGTTAAGATCGCAGCGCAGTGTACGTCTTATCGTCGTGATAGAATGGTGTAGAATGACCTCTCGCTCCTCTGCTGGCCGGTCCGTCTGACGGTTTGCGTTGTAGCGCATGCGCGACTTATCGTTCATGCCGCCGTCAACTCCTGTTTCCAAGCGTGCGAAAGCGAACACATGTCGTGGCCAACGTATAGCTAGCAGGCCCGAACTTGTTTGCATACTCGATCCCGTTTTAATACATTTGAATTTGGGACGGGGATAAACTTAAATCCCACAAATATAATCTTGGATAATGGAACGAACCACCGAAGATACCATAAAAAAACAAATGCAACTGCTACTTTTTAGTACCCATTCAACACAAGCCGATGTTTATGTTCTTCAGTTTTGCGTATTTATCATCTTAAATATATTTAGTATATAAATAATTAATTTTATTTTACCACTTACTACCTATAAATCGTCATCCCCCATGGTCTGGCATTATTTTAATTACAATGTTTACACAATTACTTTAAAAGAAATAAATCTTGGGAAACTTGATTTACATACATGAAGAATAATCTCCATCATAATTGACTTGGCTGAGGAACAATGTAGCTAATCTATTTCGGAATTTTAATTTATGAAATTATAAAAATTGGTAAATTTATTTCTCATTTTAAATAATGAGATAATGTTATTTCAACTTATCAATGTAATTAAGTTTCATGACGCGGCCAACGCTTATATCAGGCCCGTCATTGTAGTTGTACTGTGTTCTTTCGCTTAAAAGAAAATGCTGCTAAAACATGCAATGTTTATAATATACCCATCATAAATTAACTTACACAATATAAATTAATTTACATGCATGTGTTTTCATAAACAATTTTATTTAAGATTTTGTAAAAGAAAGTTAACATTGTACAATTTTCTCTTACGAACTTGAAAGTTATCCTGCGAGGCATATCGTTTTAACCAAATGGACATATTGGAAGTTTTCTTGTTGATTTCCTAATGTCTTTTACACTTTGGAACAATAGATTTGATCATTATGATCACTGTTGCATGATTTCTTAGCTGAGACTCGATTTGAGAATCGTTATTTATTATTTTTTAATTATATATAAAAAATATAATGGGGCAACCATTATAGCTCTAAGAACCGCTTCGATTGCATGCGGGGTAAGGTATGGCGAACTTGGTTTATTTTCAAAACTGTGGGGACATTTCGGTTATATAGCCAAATGGGTATTCGTGCAATTTTGGTGGTTGGGGAATCAAATTGTGTGGAGACTCAATCGTTAGACATTCAGAGTAATGTATTAGAATATATTTTATTACTCTAAGCTGTTTAAATTTGTGGATATTGTATACTCTCTTTTTTTTTTATTTACTTTTCACTTAATGCAGTTGCAGAATGTATATTGCTCCACAACAAAATTCCCAAAACAAGTTATATACAAACAAGCTCATAAGCGTTTTTAAATATAAAAACTATAGAATTAAGTACAAAAATACTTGGTTATAGTTCTTTGCTGCGCACGTCGGCCAAATCCTAAGACACTTTTTTTTACAAATTACGGTCTCGCACCACATTATCACTCGTCATAAACAATAAACAGCTTCTTTTGTAAGACAGAAAAAAAAAAATAAAAAAGTAGTTATTCAGCATGACCCACTCAATCAACATCACGTTTGAGTCCTTCCTTATTTCAATTGCATAGTTATATTATATTTTAAGGAATGTTATTCAAGATAAGATGAGATAGAATAACTTTGCTCTTAGAACAGTTGAGACATCAGATGTCCACACACAGACTTCAGAAGGAGACACAACACTTTCTGCTTCTCAGTTTTCTTGTTCATATCAATTGTTCGCGTTCACTTTCTGTGGATACATGTTGGGACCACAGACAGAACACAGTCGGCGATTATATATAAAGTTCGGCTTTTTTTACTTTGATCATTGAGTTTCTATTCTCAACATGAAGTACCGGTCGTTTTGTTCTGGTCTGCTGCTACAGTATGATTCAGCAGAAGGGTCGATTACAGTCTACTGTATCAGTAGTTTTTACTCGACGAGGAAAACCTGCATACTTTAATTGAATTATTTAGCACAACTCCTTTGAAGGGAGTATTGATTACAAAGTTCAAGATGAAAAGTCTGTCATATTAGCTAACAAAGAATGCGTGTTCAATGTTAATTGGGTTTTCGATAATTTAAAGTCCGGTTTTTGTAAAGGTTTCTGAACGCTAACTTCAAGGAATTGGCTATTTATAATGATAAATCACAAAGCCCTCTAATTAGCTTGGAAAACAAAGTCCAATAATCCCCCTTGATATCTATTTCCCTAAACTGATTTTTTCAGAAAGTCTCGCATATCTCTTCTTTTGTCCGTGTTTCGTATTCTATTCACACTTCTCAGGAACCAACAGGACTGCTCTATTAATTTGTATAGCATGCTATTATAATTGAACGGCTATTATGCAATGAGGTGGAAAATCACAATTTTTTTTATTATTTTTCGAGGTGCTAAAAATGGCTCGAGTATTCTTGCGAAACACAAAAATTAATTAGACTTTTTTTAAACACAAATAAATTCTCCACCCAATACATCGAATTCATCCACCGCATTTACTCATCTAAAGCCTTAGCCAAGGCATACTTACACGAACCGCACCGCTAGAGAAAGTTATACGCAATGTTCTCTACGTTTCTGCAGTTATTTGTCATGGTTCGGGGATTACAATATGAACAAGAGTTGATTACGCCCCATTATAATACCAATTTTATTTCTCATATCCCAAATTTCCTTTCAATTTCGACCTATTTATAACCGTCTTTTTCATACAATACACGTGAACTTCAATTTTTGCAATAATGTAATACAATACGATTTTATTAGACGCAGTTGTTTATCAGAATAGTCTACTCACTCCTTGAGGTGGAACAATGGATATAATTTCCATTTCTTGCCCCTGTCTCGATAATATCGGGGTTAAGATGAAATCTGACCACTAATATATGTTGTACATTATACTACACAAAAGAATCGATGAGTGGTGCTTGTTCACTCCAAGAGATTCGGCCTTGAGTGTTACGAATAGTTTACATAATACAATTTTTACATAATTAATGTTTATCATTTGGATCAATTAAGATAAAGCAACGTTTTAAAGAAAACAGAGCTACACATCGAAAAGAGGATTTTTCATCATGAGATATAAAAAAGAAAAAAAACAAATAACAGACATGAAAAAAAAGTAAATAGTCAAGACAGTTTGGGTGACAATATTTGAAAATTCAGCGCCCTCTTGAGTAGTCAGCTTATCAGTGAAATGGCCCAAGATATCTGTACCAAAGATTTCAAAAGTAAATCTTTATATAATTTTACCATGAAACTTAATTCTTATATTACGGTGAAATAACAATGAGTTCTATAAAGTGTGAATGCTAAAATCCATGGCAGGTTTTAGCTGAGCGTTTAATGCAAGAAGCGCATCATCTTTAGATATCCATAAGACAGTTTCTTCTTTGTTCTCTTCGGGAAGACGAGAGAAGAAAAGAATTGTAAATGTTTTCCCGCTCGGGCATGCTTGTCTTTTTAGTCCACGTCTAAACTCAGCCACAAGACCGATACCTCAGAGAATGAAGAGGACTTAATAAGATTTAGAAATTTTACTCATGCTGCAGACTCAGCCCTGAATACGAGCTACACAATCGGTTTGTGGCGCCAGTTCATAGCTTTGTTATTATCATAAAACGCTAAATCATATTTAGGTACCTTAGATTTAATGTACTGTACCGTTACCCGCATTAGTAATAGTAATTATTACTTGATATAATCCACTCTTTAATTCTAATGAAGCTGTTGTTCAAGCTCTCATTCATAAATAATTGCCATAATACAAATACAACCAGCTTGCGATGATTCATATTTTTAATGAGTTTCATGACGTTTATCTTATTTACGTGAATATGGAAGAGGAATTTTTAAAGATTTTAATATTATTTATGCAATTTCTCACTTACAGTTGTTTATAATGATTTGTATTCAAAGACCATTTCACAACATTTAAAACATTTTTTAACAATGAAGTCTCAATTGAAGGTTGATTAGTCCCCCCCTCCCTGAGGTAACAAACTCTGAAAGGTTTGCTAAGTTACTTTGCTTATTACGTAAGAAACTTACCAAGGTCCTTTCCATAACAGCTAGTTTGTATTATTGTTCGCAAATTCAGATCAAGAGAACTTTGGCCCTTTACTTTAAACATACCAATTATTGTGTATACCTGCTTTTATACTTAAAAACACAGTAATTAAATTTACATCTGTAAATTCAGACCATACGAAAAAAAAAAAAGCCTAAAAAATTAAAACACAAAACATGAAGTTTGGATTTAGGCCTCACGTTACGCCTAGCTTATTCTTGATCGATTTAGCTTGATATCGGTACTATTCAGACCTAAAATAGGGTTTAAAAGTACGGCTATTAGGATAACGGTTTATTTTTTGGAAATTATCAAGAACTTTGAAATTATAAAGTAGGTAATCCATTTACTTCTCAAGCTACTTAATGCTTCCACAAAAATTATCATTACTTTGTATTTTAAAGCAGTTTTTATTCGTTCTACATGTTTTGTCATTTGTAAGTTTTGGACTATTCAAAGTAACATAAATATAACACAAACTAAATGGCGTCTTCCTTGTTCAGTTTGGTGACCATCACACTTAACTTCACAAAGCAACCTTGTTTATCTTACGATTTCTTTTACATAATTTAATGTATTACGGTATCCCAATACCTCAACTAATGTTAATTTTCTCCAAAAACTATTATCCGTATACATCTTGGGAATGAGAGAGACCAAAGAAACCTTCAATCGATATATAATATAAAAATGAATGGTTTGTATGTTTGTCTCATTTATGATGCGTGAAGATCAGTGATGAAAACTATTGATTGACCGATCATGATGAAAATTTGTATCGTATATGTATTTTTCTCCAACGGGAGAAGCGTTTATAAATGCTGACATGTCCACCCATCCCTTTTTCCTCGATTCAGGATTTCCGCACCCCCACTCCAACTGGTTACAGACAAACGATACCCATTAAGAAATGCATTATGCAGCACAACATATGTTAAACGTCTTTTTCAAAATTTTTAATCAGACACTGTTTCTTTGTAAACATATATTACAACATTATAGTTTTAAAAGCCATAGAGTAAAGCTTAAGAGAAACTGACAAATTTTCGTTTAAACTGTTTTTTGAAATCACTGATTTAAAGACATAGACTTTACATATTCCAGATAATACAATTTCAAATTCTGACGTAAAAAATTCATACCTTTTTTTAAACTGCACCTAATATTCTATTTTAATATAAACCATGCCCTCATGCCTTTGATCATAAGCCAAGAGTATAATGCACGATATCATAATGTACTATACTTACGTATGGCTTACAAATATAAAGAATGTATTATAAAACTCAAGTTGATTTTTTTTTGACAGGGAAAGTATGGGTTCTCAAAACTCCGTCGTGGGTGCTACATTATTCTCTCGATCAGAGACAACAAAGCTAAGCCCTCAATCGTAGTCGGACATCGACGAGAATATAACTAATTTAATCTTTTAAAATTTATTATATTATAAAAAAAAATTTTACTATACGTAATACTATATAAGGACCTTCGAGCAGTTCTTTAAGATTTTGCGGTTGCGACAGCGTGCGCGTGGCTAAATTTAACAGCTAGATAGAGGCAGGGAATCATGAGTTTGACATTTACCTTCATGAATATCGCCACAGAGGAGACTCACAGATCGGACACCGGACATATCACATTATAGCTCCAGCAATGTTTAGAAATGTTTGGGGGGAATAGAAAAAAAGAATATAAGTGCAGAGTATAGTGTACTGTTTTCAACGGCGGAAGGGAAATTCGCGTGACCGAAAAAAAACGAAAGCCCGCGGGCAACTTTTGCAAAAAAATTATTGAAATGCGCAGCAAAGCGCGCCGGGCCCCGCTAGTAGTTTAATAAAACTGAAATGTTATGTCTTTTCAGTATCTAAAGGTTAGAGTGAAAAGGGGCTTGGCGTCAACAGAGATGAGTCGTTAAAGCCGATATTTGTTTGTTCCCGAGTTTGTACAGTAAAGGTCAGACGAATTGAATTTTGACAGATCGACAAATAGAATGATCGGATAGTAATTAACGCGTTCAGTAAAGAAAACACATTTCAATTTGAGCGACTGTAAATTATGATGGTATTAGAAAAGCTACTAAAGAAGTGACTCGAAACAAGGAAAATCCCTCTTGTAAAAGTAATGGTGGAACTTATAGGCTAATTTCCTAGATAATTATCAAACCCTATTTTATCGGGCTTGTCAGAGTCTCGAAGCTATTATTGGATAGGACCCGGTGACTCACTGGGAGCTTCTAGCTGCTTAGGATCACTGTTTCATTTTCACTTGGACTTGATGAAATTTGTTACCACTAGGCAATTTCAGCATCTGTCATAGTCCCTTATTCATAATTTTCCTTAGATCCTGTACCACTCCTGGTGATAGTTTAGCTATATGACTATTTATATTGTGAAAATCCTTATATGTTTATTTATTTAACTTTAGGTCCTTCAGCAATGTGTTAAATGAAGACAGACACTTTCATCTTCAATGTTTGGTTCATTATTCCATCATGGTTCACAAGCCTTTAGTTTTTAGTGGAGAGTTGTGAGAACGCAACACGCTCTGGTTCATCTAACCCATCAGAGGATTATAACCAATCCCTCACCAGACACCGTACTAACAGGATTTGAATGTCTATCTCGTTTTGTGGCGGATCTTAAGGAATATTTGCTTAATCGTAAGATCGTGAACAGGAATCCTGTAAATTGTAATGAATAAGGTGTGCATGAATAAAACTACATTTTTAGTATTACAAAAATTGTAAATACTTTTATTTATATTTACATTTAAAACAGATCAACTTAATATTTAATTAAATCTGTACTGTTTGAGGTTTAAAAGTAAGGTTATGGCTTTCGATAAAGGAAATTCTATAATACTAATTTAGCCTTATTTATTGGCTGAGCGTTGGCGAAGCTTATTACTGGTGGGTTGGAAAAAATTTCATAACTGTCTTTCTGTATATCTCGAAAACTAACTAATCTATAGACTTAAAATTTTGCATGAAGTTTTGCTTAAATTAAAAACACTAAGTTTGATGATGGTTTGCATGTCACTCCGTAAGAATTCGGGTGACCGTTAGCAAATCTTTTTATATTAGTCGTCTTATGGGTAACCTTAATGGTAGCGAGCACATAGCAGAAATGAATAAATTTTTATACAAGCTGGATACAATCATATGGGTTTTCAGCATGTGACATATTAACAAATGTATATTATTAATAAAGTATTATTTGGAATGAAAATTATATGGGACATAATTTACTGGTGGGTGAGAATTAAAAAAACTGGTCAATGCACATTAGAGACAAAGTCGATGATTTAGTGAGCTCACAGTCCATTACATCCATGAGTTACGCTCTTGGGTTTGCCAAGAATCCGCAGCACTTTAAAAATCATCACTGAAAACAATAATAGTGACTCATACAAGTTTAGAAAGGTAGACTGGGGGATTTGTGATTTATGTAAAATCTATAAATTGAAAGAACTTCATGAAAAAATGTGATTTAACTACTACTACTGTCTCTTAGTAGGCTGACACAATTCATTTAGTCTAATTTAAATGGATGTAACAATTTCTCTTCTATATGTCTGTATGTACACACGTTATATACACACATAACAAGGCCTTCACAACTTAACTTATTTTAATGAAATTCCTTGAATAAATCTGAAAAAGAGAACAATTTTTATTAAAGTACTTGAAAAGAATAATAAAGTCACAAAACTTTGTTGTGTGAGAAAGTATCCAAAACTGTTAAATAAAAAACCATACACGCAAAAACACGAATCTTGATTCTGTTATTTGGTTTTTTTGGTTTGAAACTGAGTTTCTTTTCATAAACTTTGTTTACAAAACTAGAAGAAAACTATCTGACGTTAGTATACTTCGAGCATGCTTTTGATTAAGTCTGAAAAAGTTTACAAGCTAGTAATTTTCCATAAACTTTTGAAGAAATTAAATTGAAATCATTGAAAATATTTTTGATATTAGGTTAGGACTGAGTTTATGTTCTTCAAAATTGTTTACAAAACAAGAAGAAACCATCTGAGTAATTATGGTTAAATATCCTTTGTTACAAACTGTATTTGGAGCAAAAAAAGTATGAAAATCAGCTTAGAAAGTTTTCATGATATTGTTGGTAGCTCAATTTCAGTACGTAAAGTACTGCAGGTGCTCAAATTAGGCGAAGGGAATATTGAATACTAATGACGTAATTTAGGTAAAGAACACCTCAAGTATGAAGCAAACAAAGTTTACTTCCAACGTCTGCAGGTTGATATCAACTTTCTTAAACGGAGCAAACTTTAATACGAAAATTAAACACCTGCTGCCATACCTCATTTTGGATAGTCTCGACCTTTTCTCCCGACGTGATTGTTCTTCTCCATCCATATCTTGATGGAGTGTGTTGCAAGTCTTATACACTCATACCTTTACATACTTCGCAACATACCCAATACCTTTACAATCCAAGATTAAACTGCTAAAATTATTAAAACCTAGTGTTTGGTCAAAATTGTAAATATTTGCCTAAATTTAAAATCTCGATATAATACTTCTTACTCTCACGAAATTCCCAAATTAATGGTAGTTTTTAAGGGGACTTGAACGCTCCATATAAACCCATGTTAAATTAGGTACTTTTGTGTCCCATTATCTTAGAAAGTAATAAAGATACGAACCTGATATTTTTATCACTTACTATGTGGTCCTATATAAAGCTACTGATCTATTTTTATGAACTTATAACTCTGTTTGGCCAAGTTATGAGTTTTTGTATCTAGCGAGTTCAAAATAACCCTGTAAATATAGACTATTTTTCAGTAAAATGAGGCCTAATAAAGTCAATACTTGTTATAATTGTTTCCTTTGTAGATCAGTAACATCATACATAAGTACTAAACATCCTGTAAAAAATTTACAGCTTGTTATCTTTAGTACTTTCAGAGAAAACGGGTCATTTGTGTGAAAAATCAAAATTTTCGGGAAAACGCAAAAAACAAAAAAATTTAGATAAAAAGTATATTTTTCACAATACTTGAGCTCTAAAACCCTCCAGGAAACATAATGCTCATCATTCTCCTCTTCCTCTCCAAGAGCTTTCCTTCTTTTCTTCACTCGACTTTCCTTGGTCATCACTACTACCTAATTTCTTCTCAGAAGAACTGGGTGGCACTACAACTTTTGGAGTAGTAGGCCGAGGCCTAACTGTTTGAGTCTTCATCTGGTGAAACTGAAGGTAACCTTTTATAAAACCTATTACCTTTATTGGTACGTTTTTTAAAGATTCCTTTAGTCTAGTCATTATATTATCAAAGATCACTTTGAAATAAAAGTCTATAAACACTGAGTCAACTTCCAATAATAACAAAATATTGTCAGAACAACAAAGTTGCTAGGTTACAAACAATTG
>NW_025784454.1:25000-27453 GCF_021130785.1 Homalodisca vitripennis
ACCTCATCAGTGAGGGGGCCGTAAACTTAGACTTAGCCGCACCATGTCAGAAGGAGAACAGGCTCAGCAAAAACTACACAAACACTATAATTCAAACAAAAAATTAAACTGGGAGCCTTACTCCTATACTTGTTACACCACCGGCTCGGAGTCTTGCCACTCATACCCACTCTACCGGAAAAGGCCAAACGCCTTTCAAAAGGTCAGTGGGCTCTGCAGCCAATAAACCACACACTCCCACAAAAAAAAAAACATACACTATATAAAACACACATGAGCTGGGGAGATATAGGTATTGAAACCGGGTCTCAGACTCCCCCCCCAAACAAGCGAGGAACTCCTCCCTCTGTTAATTTTCTTCAAAAATGAAGAACCAAACGAAATGGCCCTCTCCCCCCCCACCCCCTCCAATGGTTGAAGAATTATAAACCGGAAACCCTGAAGTCTGCAGAAGGGAAAAAACCAAGAAAATCCAGTTGGGAGGCAACAGAAATCACTCCAAGAGTCGTTGCGTGAGGTACCAAAAGAAAGGAAAACAGGAACCTTGATCAGGAAGAAGAAAAGAGCAGAGGTTGTGGATCATGCCCACCTCTGGGACCTAAGAACACCCTCCCGCACAGACATAAAGAGAAATCACGGATGACTTCCGGGGCAAGGCTTCAGATGGGATATGTGCGCCTTCCTGAATAATCTTCCCGGTACTGAGGATCTCCCAGTCCGGGCAGTCACCGGAGTCAGAAAACTTCAAGATGCGGTGGGGACCCAGTCCACCTGTAAGCAAAGTTTTAGATCACTCTTGTTATCCACAGCCGAACTGACTGGTGTGGCCTCTATGCAAGTAAACTAGATCCCCCACCTGGAAGGGATTGACAAATTACGACGCCCTCGGTTGTACTATTGTGCCTCCTTCCTTACTAACTCCCTAGCCCGAATGAGATTCCGTCCTGGCTTGCCTCCCAAGTGGCTTTCAACATTTGGGGTGGTACCCAGGAGGGGGTGGCAGGAAGATCGCTAATTAATTCCCAAAGGTTTTCGCCAAAGGGTTGGTTTGGCGGAAAGGACCAAATAATAACTCCGAAATGCGTACCCGCCTTTGTAACTATTCATGCTGCGGCGATGTATTAAAGGCAAATTGGATCCCCCCAAGGTTTAGTTGTTTGGTTGATCCCTAGGTGGGTCTGATTTGATTTTTTCCGCATGAAAGGCAATGAGAGCAGATCGAAGATTGCGATTTAAGACCGTTTCGAGCGTGAGAAGGCTGAGGATAGAAAGGGGAAGTAGTCACATGGCGGATTTCCCTCCGTGCCGGCGCTCCAAAGCACATTCATTTTAAAGAATATTGGAGACAAACTGTGAACCATTATCGAAACTAAGGGTGGCGGGGATTCCCAAAGTGTTGAAAAAAAATGGGTTAACGAAAGTTGCTTGCACCGTGAGCTCTGCGCGGTTAGGGACTATCCGCAATGGGGAACAAACCAAACAAGACTTGGAGAAGGCATCCACACAAACCAAAGTAGGAACACTTATTTGCGGACTTGCACGCGGGAGAGGCCCAACATACGTCCAATGAAAACCTTCTCCAAAGTTTTTTTTTCCGCCACCTCAGATGACAAAAGACCCAACTATGGGTATTTTGAGCGGGTTTTGTCTTAGTCGAGCACAGTTCACAAGAACGTACTCGAACTGCAATATCCCGGTCCATAACCTTTCCAGATGAACTGATCCCTAATCTTCGCGATGGTCTTATGAATTCCTAGATGTCCGCCCACAGGAGAAGAATGAAAATACATGAAAGACCATCGGTACAAGAAAGCTTGGCAGCACTAACATTTAGGTTTTCTCCGCTGCTTGTCCACGGCAGCATAGAGTCACCTCCGGTACAGAAAATAAGGAGAGTGGGCCACCTCCGTTTTTAAGCTCCATTGATGGATAGCAGTCAGCTCGGGATCCTTAAGTTGGTTGTGGAATCAATGTCCGAAAATTGCCCAGAGGGAAAGTCTAGGAGCACGCCACAACATACAATGGCGGCTTCTGAATAAATTCTGGTGGTCGTTGGTGTAAGTGATACATGCGTGACAGAGTGTCCCTCTATGATATTTTTGGGTGCACATTCCGCACGTGCTGCACTGTGTAACTTAAGGGCAGGACAATTTGGACTACCCAGCGACCAATCTTTCCCGAGCTGACGGGGGTGGGCAAGGAGCCAAGAAAGTGCCTGGTTGTCGGTTTTTCCAACAAAAATTCATTAATGTTCTAGGTAACAGCCAGAACTTGTTAATTCCAAAACACGACAGCCAAACATTCCAGCTCATAAACAGAACAACTCCTTCATCCTCACAAGGGGTTAACGTGCGTGGAAGCATAAGCCTATGGGCGGCCGGATACCATCTACTTCTTGCGATAAAACAGCAGCAACGGCTAAGGAGGAAGCATCAGTTTGCAAGACGAATTAC
>NW_025784455.1:0-25104 GCF_021130785.1 Homalodisca vitripennis
AAATAAACTAGTGGGGGTAATTATTTATAGTTTTTATCTGTTATTTTAAATTTTTAATTCCAAATAATAAATTAACGCAGAGAACACTCCCACGCGCGTGATAAAATACTTAAATGCTTTTTATTTTTACGAGGGAAAGGAGCGAAGAAACGCTTTAAAAATTACTAAATTTAGTGTGGTGGTTAGAATTAGAATTTTACTAACCGGCATAGACAAAATCTTACGCTTACATTTCTCAAGAGTGTCGAGCGCGAAAATTCAATAACTAGGAGTGCGGAAAAACAAGAAAATTCCGGTATAGACTATACGGAGCGGAGGAAACCGTTTGGAACGGTAGTTTAGTTAGTAGAGGATGTTTATTATATTAAAACAAAAAGGGACCGAAAATTTGGTGTTTTATAATTTATTATCCCGAATGTTTACATTACAAATATTTAAAATACATTTCAGATTAGAGTAACGATACGGGTGAACAGAAGCATTTGTAATTTCCCCCTCGTTGGCCAAAAAAGTATTTTATTTACGAGTATTGGTTATGGAATAAATTATACTGAATAAAAATGAACAATTTTCTGTAGCAACCTCGACCGAAATTTGGTGGAAAATGTAGAAGTTATATCGAGTGGGTTAATTGATTTTTGAGTTCCGTTCAGGTAATCTGTATTTAATGGAAATTACGTTTCTAAATGCTCATACATCTGTCTTAAAACACATGTCACAGCGTCCAGGCACGTTTTAAGAAATTTAGCGCTATAGCAACAAATTTAGAAATTAATTTTTATTTTAAGGAATAGGCAGTAACAAGTAAAACAAATTAACAATACAAACAGTACTCAACAAGACAAGAATATTCGCAAAACGGTAAATTTCTCTAATGCGGATGCGGGGGGTCAGCTCAATAAAGTGAAAATTGAACTCGGCAAGTGAATATTGGCAGTCCATTTGGGGTTGGCAAATGTACAATAACAGAACCGGAACTGAAATGTTTCTTAATCCAATAAAGAACTCAGCTAGTTACTGTGTTGGATCGAATAATTTATTGCTAAATGATTATTTTTGTTGTTAGGTAACATTTAACACAAAGAAATAAGCCATAAAATACACTTTTAAATATGACTTGTTATTCAGAAAATACATTAGAATGTTTAGTAAACAAACCCAGAGCATATGTAATTACCAAACACATAAGGAATGAAATAGACTACTCCTTTTTGCTGATTAAATAATTATAATGTTAATATATCTAATTTTGGTTTTATTTAATTGGTAAAAATATAAACTAGATTTTATCGTTTGAATGTTGTGTAAGGCTCAAGGAATCAGAAAATCTTTAGATATTTTTGTCTGTCTCTCTGTTCATCTGCCAAGTTCTATAATGATTATTGTAACACCATGTGATTGGGTGAACTTTAGCGAAAACATTTTCATTTATCGCAATGGTAAACATGATGGTAAGAAGACACTGCGGAATAAATAAATTTGTATACTTACTGAGTACATGTGACATTTTAATACATATAGAATTACTATTCCAATACACAGAAGGTCATATAATAATGAATTGGTGGCGAATAAGTTTATTAAGTAAAAACCGTTATGATATCCAAAATAATGAAAAAGCGTGTGAATGCATCATTTGACTAGAGAACACGAAAATAATTACTTTGTGGATTGGAAATTTACAGTATTTTTACTTTGGAAAAGTTGCCTCTCTATTAACCCTTATTCTGCCAGTCTTCATTAGGCTCTGGCTTTTATAAGGGTCTTATCAAATAGAATAGGGGGAAGATTTGATGCAATGCAAGTTTGATGGTACTGATAAAAAGTACAACGTACCCTGACGGAATTTGATTCGCGTTATCGTTAATCTTTAGCTGAGATCCAAAGTCCGACGTCCTACACCACTTGGACATCGGCACTCCAAATACACAATAACAAAATTAGTTATAAAATTGTGAATTAAATCCTAAATAACAAGATTAGTAATCTTCAATTTTGCCTGGAGCTTTAGCAAAGCCAGTTATCTAACACAAGTGTGACGTAATAATACCTTTTAAATTTAACAAGATATGAGTTATGACGAGAGTAGATTATCAATTTTATAAATCTATAAATAGGTCTTATAGTAATGTACTATGTTACACTTTTTTAATCCTTCTAATATCGGGACTATATCATTATGATATGGTACTAATAAAACATCCTTTCCTACATTATCTGGCAAAATTATCTGCTGGAAACGTCATATTTGTAAAAACAAAATTTTAAGTAGTAATTCCATATACTGAAAGTTAGGTTATAGTATAAAGTTGATCAATGTACAACCCTAATAAAAAAACTCTACATAAAATAAATATTTCATTTATATGTAATGATTTAGCAGATTCACATTAAATGTTTATTACGTAATTTTTTTTAATAGCTACCAGTCTACTCTTTTTTATAATTTTTAAATTTCGTTTAGTCTGTACTATTTTCATTAATTATTTAATATGATTATTATTGCTTTACTTCATGTTTTAAAACGTGCAACTGATATCCACGTGTTGTGTTTGTGATCTCCTATACATGCATATAGATTATTTTACGAACAAATTATTTTGTGATTATTTCAAGAAAAATGTGTCTGTTGTTTATACTGCGGAACATTATTTGAAGGGGACTATAATTACCGCAAATTTCCCGAAAAATCCTGTTTCCTTAACAGATAGAAATTCATATTTTTGTTTATATTTTGAAATAGTTATTATTCTTACCAAATTAACTTTTTTTATAATTTTTAAATGTCGTTTATTCTGTATTATATTACATGATGACTATTACTTTGCTTTATGTTGTCAAACGTGCCTCTGACCAGCGTATTATATATGTAATCACCTAAACATGCATAAGTAGATTAAAGAGATCACTTTTGTATACTTTCCTAATAATAACGTCTGGTATTTACACGCGTACAATTGTTTGGAGGTAATTGTAAATACCGCAGGTTTCGGAAGTACAAGTAACTTCACACAGATCGGAAGACATTATTCTCTCAGTTGCGCTGAAGTTTGCTCTGAGACGATTTGAATTACCACTTTGAGGTCCAAATGTAAATTGAACCATCTTTTTACGGCCTAACTTTTAGTTTGAATAATTTTGTCCGCCAAAGGATAAATGTACTTCATCCTGCTTAAAACATAAATTACGTATTCTATTCAGTGTGGTTTTATATTATTCGAAGTATACGTATTTTTTTTAACATAATATTTACATTCATAAAAGTTGAAAATATCGCATCTGAATGACTATGTTTTTTCTTTCATTACATAAACTGTTTTGGTTGTCTGGTTTGTGTGTTATGTATTTAGGTATCAAAGCACTTTTACACAAAGCTTGAATAAAAGAAAATAAAATAAAATATTTAATAATTATACATTAGGCTTACTGTTTTGTCTTCATGAATTTATTCACAAGTGACAAAAGAATAACCGAAAACAGTTTCAAGATTGTCCAACATTTTTGAGAGGGAATGCGCTACTAAATCTAAACGAACTTTAAGTAAAATTCCATATAAAAGACTTTTACCTTCATGTTCAGTACTTGTCTCTTAAACATCTTTTTTTGAAGACACAATCATATTGATTTTACGCCGTCTTTCAAAACACACTGCAGAATTTGTACGGTTTCCCTTAGAGGAAAAGTTTTGCGCTTTTTTGGAGATTTTTGGTTTTGAAAGCTATTTACGGTTATTTGGATTATACTATTCAATAAAACTTATCCTTACGTGATGCACTTGCAAACAGAAGCAGCTGCGGTTATCTTGCAATATAAAAATAACCCTAATGTTATTTAAATGGGTTTCTCAAGATGTACTTTTTGTTCGATGCCATATATGTACACAATTTGTACCTCATTAAATTATGGATACATATATTTTCAGGATCATAATGGAGCTAGACTTTAAACAATGAAAGACATTTTTGTAGATTAGTAAAAAGTACGTCATATTTTAAGAATGACTCACAAATATTATCTTAATAGTTCAAAAAAAACCACATACTCGAAGTGATATTTCACTGAGAGAGGATTTCAGTTTAAATCCCACTTTTCATTGTAAGAACACTTTTATTTTACTGGTATTACGTTATTGCTAAAGGAAGATGAAACTTTATGTTATAGTAAACATACAAATTAAAAATTTGCTAAATTATAGTGAGAATATATCACAGCGCGGTATTTGGAACAACGCAATATTTGCATACAAAATCGGTAAATTGCCAGTGAATTACATGTAAAACGTCTAAGAAATTGTGTTTTCATTAAAATTAATAGCTAATCTCAAAGACTAAAATTTAATTTTCAATAAAACCGATTTAACTTTATCCCTAGTGAATTAGTCAAGGAAGAATTATTGTAATGTTTCAAAAGTTAATTTCGTTCTCAGTGGAATTTAAATCATTAGGGATTTAGTTATGGTCAGAAATAAGTAAAACTGAGTGTAAATTGGTCTATTGCCATTACTATTATTTCCGTGCAATGAAATATTAATATATAAATAAATATAAATAGTACGCAAAGTATAAACAAAACCGGCCCAAAGTGGAGAAGTTTTCCGAAGGAAGGAAGATGTAGAAGTGGACATTTGACACAAAGATTGGATTGAAAAGCAAATGGCGAACCCCGAGGTCCTTTGTTTCATGAATAAAATCTACAAAGCGAGTTTTTCTTCTCTCTACACAACATCCCCTTTGTTTAGGATCAATGTGTAACCTTTTTAGTTTAAATATGTTGGATTTATGGCTATTTAAGTAAATAAAAGCAATCAAAGGAGGTATTATTTATAGTTTTTCTGTTGTGATCTTTACCGTAAAAAATGTTTAATTGAAGACAGGAAATACGAAAACAATTTTGCGTTCTATAAGAAAACATTATACATTATATTCAGGTTATAGTTAGATAGGATTTGATGAAGTCATACTCACTGTACTTGCCCATCACACTTCAAACTGAAAAAAACTAGAATACAGAAAAAAATTGGCATGATTACATAAAATTCCCAAAAATATATCTTCACAGCATACTAGTAGTAGGACTGTTGTCGAATGTCTATCTGAAATACGTATATGATCTCCTGAATATGTATATGTTGATTATATAAATATGTAAAAATATAAGCATAAATATGTTATCTTTTTTGTGTATACTTCAAAGAGGATCTAATCTGTTTTTGAAATTGCATACCATTATTTAGAAGGAAATATGACTACCGTAGGTCGCAGAATTACCAATAACTACAACTGGATCGGAAGGATTTACTTTATCACTTACGCTAAAGTTCGCTCGGAGGACGATGTGAATTACCACTACGAGGTCTAAATGTAAGTTGATTCATCTAACTTGCAAAAGTATCTATGTCTATTTTTCAGAATATATAAGGCATTTTTACAGATAGCTTTAGTAAAGGAGGAGAAAACCTTTAGTAATTATATCACTGGAATACTCTTATATTCATGAGGAATTCATTCACAAACCATGAAAGTGTAATCGAAAACAGTTTTAAAATAGATAACAACCACTTTAAGAACAAACGCGCGCTACTATTATCTAATGCATTTTCCACCCCCTTAGCCTTGAGTTCTTGCCACTTCATAAGGGGAATATCACACAAAAAGTTTCAAAAACGAGCCTTATGGGTGAAGATTAAAGAATTCCACTGATAATTATTTTTACATGGAGCGAATGAATTTGTAATGGAGAATTAATTGATCTAGAAATATAATTTTGGTCATTTTAACCTAGAATTATAAATATTAAAGTACTTAAGTAAATAAAAAGTGATAAAGCCGTTTTTGATGTTTATAAAATATAATACTTTTATACGTGCATACAATGTTTTGGAAATGTGTGTGTTAATTTATTTTAAGTATTCTTACACGTTGAGTGGTTTAATTATTTCCAATTTTAAATATTCATTCTTTAATATGCTTTACAAATGTATATAGTACATAGCATTCCTTAAACTGGCCTAATTTTTAATCATAAAGTTTTAAATCAATTCTGCAATAATTTTAAACATTCCAGTTTATGTACTACAGTTGTAATAAACAGTGCTGTGTATATTTTAACAGCAGTTTGAAAGCTGCAAATTAATTGGAAACACAAAGTCACTTCCCTTCTTGTCTGGAATTTCAATCAAGAGAGAGAGAGTTCGAGAATATAAATCTAGCAGCTTTTTACTATCTCGAAGCTGAATGGGTTTACGAATTTTTTTAAGAAAATTAGTTGCTGGAATTTTAAAAATAACAGCTTATAGAAATATAGCCTTATATTGAACTAAAAGTAGAGCTTAATATTTGAATAGAGTAATTTGTTATAAATTTATATTACTGTTTTAAATAAACACTCATTCTCATGTTATGCATTTAACATTATATTAGTAGTAATTAATACTAATTTACTTGTAGTTCACTTCGTGCTCTTAAATCTAATAAATTATGCATCTTAATATTTATTACATTGTATAATGTTTTTAGTTATTTGATGAGAGTTTCATTAAAGAAAACAAAACAGTAGTTTTGCAAATGGTAAAAATGAGCTTACTGGCCAAGGTTAAACCTTCTTATAAAAAAGATCCTTAAACACTAGGAAAGTATAATTTTTTTTAAATTGGTATTTTTAAAGTTTATGGGTGAATCTGCACCTCACTTTCCTGTACCTCTGTGGGTCACTTTTCTTTCATAACTAATTTATTGTGTTTACTCTTTATTTATTTAATTACTTTAAAAAATTTACTACAAAATTAATTGGGGGAAAACCAGAGTTAATTTATTGGCAGAAGATTAATCATAAAATTACGAAAACCAAACGTAAATCAAGTTTAATAATTCGTTCTTAATGTAGACTACACACATTTTAATGAACACATCAAATTGACTCTTTATCCTTCGTTATTTTCTCAGCAAAATATTCCGGTGATATTTCCAACTCTACCTACACCCTGCAACATGCCCTGTATTGTTACATTGTTACTACGCCTGTTCGGTGCTATTTTAAGTATGTTATTTTATGTAGCAGTCTAAGCAGCAACTAATACAAATTGTTGTATGCATAACCTTATTAAAAGAAAACCTAATAAATATTATGGCCTTTCCCTTGTTATAGTTTTAACTTATACTAAAAGAAGTATCCACCTGTTTAGTCTTGTACTATTCTTCCATACCAACTGGATATTTCGTGGATGTTTACGACGTTAAAAATCCTTCGTAATGTAGCTCACATTACAAAAATATACAGCCTCGATAAATTTGTGACTATTCGTATTTTAAATAAATACTATTATTTTTGCATCATTATTTAAAAAAAATTCTGTATTTTATTTCAAAATTTTCCATTAACATTATGCGCATTTATAAGTACAGTATCCTAATTTCAGACTATGTAGTTAACGCAATAAATTGATATAATTGAGACCACGCATAAAAACATAAACTTTATCCTATATCAGATTAGATTCATTGGCACAAGTTAAATAGTTCTTTACATATATTAAAAAAATATTAAAATAAAAAGTGATATTTCATTTATTTTGTAAGAGGATAAATAAGAATTGATTGAAGAAACATTTATTTTAACTTACTTACCACTAAATTGTTGCACGTTATCACTCTTCAGTTTAAAAAAAAAGAGTTTCAGAACACGTAGGCGACTGTCGCTGCAGGCCGAGATAGGCTGAGACAGGACGTCGAATATAAATCTGCTCCTTTCATTCTTTTGTCTTCCATCCATTTATAAAGTCGACAGTTTTTCCTATACTTGAAATTAGTGTTGCACTGTTATTTCATTAGCCACCTATCTCAGGAAATACTGTTAGAGAAAAATATTATCAATAGCATTTCATTTGCCTGTACAAATTCCAGCTATTTGGGAATAATTAAGTCAGTTAAATTTTTATTTTTAAAATCTGCTTAAAATATTACTGTAATTTAGACTTGTTTAATGCCTTGCAATATAATTTTAACATAAAAAGGACTTTTTTTATTCTTCCAAATTTAATTTATTTCAAAAGCGCTTTTGCCGGTTTAGACATAATCAGTTAGATATTTTTTAAACAGAAAAACACATATTTATAAAATAGAAAAAACACATATTTTAAAATAGAATTAAAATTTAAAAACTAATTGTAACGACGAAAAACTAATAAATTATAAAATAATTATATAAAAAAAATTTTGTTTGCAATTCATAATTTTGGAATGGATTTCTTCTTTAACTAATGGTAGAAAAATGTCACAGAAAATTACAGAAGGTTGGGAAATACAATTATCTTTTAAAATCGGCATACAAGTACTTTCAATTTTATTTATTTTTTGTCCAGAAAGATGTTTAAAAAAGTACACTTTCTGACTCAAAATTTATATGGTGATTTTCCTTTATAGAATATTCAAATAATTTAGATTTATCAATGATTTCTTTTTTTATAATTTTAAATATGTTCTTTTAGCCAATTTACATTTGGCTACAACACGTATCATCTCGATCTTTATCCTAAGTGTTTGGTTACCGACACTGTCAAATATATTATCAAATATTATTTTTTTCGATCAAGAGAAAAACACCCAGTTGTTCATTTAAGAGTGTCCAGATGTAGAGCACCATTCGTCACCAGTGATAAAACTGCGTCAATAATTGCTTTATATTGTGAGAATCCAAACTGTCAACATGGTAAAAGGTTTTATTTGGTATGGAGCTAAATAAAAGATTAAGAAAAATCTGTCATAATTTTTTTTAAGTTGAGATATTACTGATATAGGTCTATAACTGGATAGGTAAACTGTAGTTATTACGGTTTAGAGTTTAAAGATTTAAAATTAAAATATTCTTTAAATGTAATATTGTGTCTACAAAGGTTTTATAATGATATTATTTTAATAAGCTAGTAGTATTCCACACCACATTTTACATAACAGGCTTCGCTGAGATTTCATCCGAATTTTCAACTCTTCAGAGATATACATATATATATATATATATATATATATATATATATATATATATATATATATATATATAATTATGTATATACGAGATATCTAGTATCACGTTACATGCAAAGGTTGTTTATTAAGTTGGAGTTTATGGGCAATGTTAATTCTGCTATTTAATCGCTGCCATCATGGTTACCAATAAGACTAATGTAAAAGTGTTATCAAATGACCAGCCAAATCAGGTAGAGTGTCATGTGTCATCATCCAACGAAATATTGCCTATGTAGAAATAAGGCCATATGAAAATTCCAGGCGTATATGTACGTCTGTTTTTTGGATATCGTCCAGATATATCTACGACAACTCACTAGAAACAGTTGAATGGTCTGATGAACATTATGGCACAGGTATTATACATACAGGGTGATTCATGACGTTCTCCCCCCACTTCTACAGCACATTGTACTAGTAAAAATAATGAAAAAATGTTATATAAACATAGGTCCGAAAACGCTTCGTTAGCTAACGAAAGATTTCGCCTGAATTCCTGGGTAAAGAGTAAAATAAAGCCATACTGAACTTTTGGAAAGATTAATTAAGTAAGAAATATCGTGGATTCTTATGTATTTTTATCTGATAAAGCTAATAAAATAGGTTTCAGAACTGTATCTGTAGTAGTTTTTGAGGGATTCAAGGTTTAAATGCAAACAATTGGGGCACGAAACAATGTTTTTTAAGTTTGATGTACAATAACTTTGTTAAATTGGTAATAAATACATAAAATCAACAAACATTAATTGTAGAGAATTTAATTATGAGAAAATTGATATAATCAAAGTCTAAAATAAAACAGAAATAAGTACCAAAAAATCGATATTATTCAGTATAATACATTACTAGTTTTAAGCAAAATTAATCAGGTTTGGGCCAACCGTACGCACCTTTTTATAATAGATGTTCGAAATGAGGCCATCATTATCAATACATTTTGAAGCACGTTTGTGTATGGCTTTTGTTGCGTTTCTTAATTTTTCAGGACTTCCCTGTATCTGTACAGCCGAATCCATAATACGGGCAATTAATTTATCACCAGAATTTACTTTTGTCTTGTATACAATGTCTTTCATCCATCCCCAGATGTAATAATCCAATGGAGATAGATCTGGTGATCTTGGTGGCCAAGGGTGAGGCCCTCCACGACCAATCCAGTGTCCAGGAAATTGATGATTTAAGTAAGCAGAAACGGCACGTGAAAAGTGGGGAGGTGCTCCGTCATGCTGGAAGTACAAATTTTGTCTGAGATGTAAAGGAACATTCTCTAACAGCTGCGGCAACTCTTCCTTGAAGGAAATGCAAATAGAACTCAGCATTTAGGCGTCCAGGTAATATGAAAGGTCCAATCAGCCGATTGTGCAAAAGGCCACACCAGACATTGACGCTAAATCGGTGTTGAAAGTTCTGTTCCACTACCTCATGTGGATTTTCTTCTGCCCATGAGTGTTCATTGTGCAAGTTATTGACACCATCCCGAGTGAATTGTGCCTCATCCGTAAACAAAATACGCTTGTAGAGTTGATTATTAATATTCAAAAAGTTGCAAAACTCCAAGCGAAGCGGACCATCCCCTAGCTGTAGATGTTGAACCTTTTGTTTATGAAAGGGATAAAATTTGTTTCGATTAAGTGACCTCCACACCGTTGACTGCGAAACTCCTATCCGCCTAGAAATACGTCGTGTACTTACACCTGGGACTGCGATGAACAGCATTAATAACAATATCATCATCAAGTTGGACAGCTCGTTCATAATTGGTTCTGTTACTTGGTAGTGATCCTGTTTCCCGAAGAGTACGAAAAGTTCCTGAAATTGTTTTGGTATCTGGAATCCTCCTATTAGGGTAACGCAGTTCATATTCTTCTACAGCAGCTCTAGCATTATCATTACAGTAACCCAAAATAAAAACCATATCAGCGTGTTCCTCTGATGTAAATAAGTAAGGCATTTTTTCGCTGAATAAACAATCGAATTATAACTCACAGAAAAATTGCATTTAATAACACGATTCACAGAAGCCGATCTCCTGCTGTAGCTTGCAAAACACCACTAATACACAGTTCTAACGTAACAGTACATAATACCATTGTTGATCAGCTGTTATTCGTGCGTTACCAACTTAGAAATTAATAAAACAAAAAACTGCATTTCGATGATTAGTAAACAATAATGGGAAAATGTTTGCTTCATTTATTTTCGAACATTTGATGTAAATTTTTATTAAAAAAAATACAACGTAATAAAAACATGATATTTTTATTTACAAAAAAATTTATTTAACAGTTAATCTTGTTTTCTCAATTTATCTCATCATTAAGGAACAAACATTTTGTTTTTGTTTTATTTTAACTAAATACCGTACGGTATTTCTTTACAGCTAGTAATGAATTATACTGAATAAAATCGATTTTTTGGTACTTATTTCTGTTTTATTTTAGACTTTGATTATATCAATTTTCTCAGAATTAAATTCTCTACAATTAATGTTTGTTGATTTTTATGTATTTATTACCAATTTAACAAAGTTATTGTACATCAAAACTTAAAAAAACATTGTTTCGTGCCCCAATTGTTTGCATTTAACCTTGAATCCCTCAAAAACTACTACAGGTACAGTTCTGAAACCTATTTTATTAGCTTTATCAGGTAAAAATACATAAGAATCCACGATATTTCTTACTTAATTAACCTTTCCAAAAGTTCAGTATGGCTTTATTTTACTCTTTACCCAGGAATTCAGGCGAAATCTTTCGCTAGCTGTAACTCGCTAACGAAGCGTTTTCGGACCTGTGTTTATATAACATTTTTTCATTATTTTTACTAGTACAATGTGCTGTAGAAGTGGGGGGAGAACTTCATGAATCACCCTGTATATTGGATAACATGGTAAGCTAGAACCAATCCATGGAAGTTTTTAGACCGTGGGAGGTTGAAGAATCTATAAAATGGAAAATGTTATTACTTTGTGTTACGGTACTACTGAGTGATTACTTGACTTTATTTGACACTAATCTTACCAAGTACAGATACTTTTCAACACTAAGATATGCAATGAGGGTTGTCCTTTGACTATTAATAATAATAATAATAATAATTTATTTTCCAAATAAATTACATTACATAGTTCTTTGTACAAATACAGGATAATAAAAACCATAATAATATTACTTAGGTAACAAAATACATTTGCCATTACCACAATAATTGAAATCTAAAAGTATCTTAAACTAAGTGCCAAAGCTAACTTTACATCCTTAAAACTTAACGCATTCATTCTAACATGAATAAAAGTACATACACTATTCACATTCATACATGCACAACAAATATCTAAAGTACGATATTTACTGTGAAATTCATGGATTTGACACATTTAAATATAACAAAAATTTAAATTCAGAATGTTGGGTCATGTATTGTACAAAATATATTGGATATTTATTATTATTTATTTGGAACTAGAGTACTCCAAGGCAGTGCCTGTTTGGAGGTACTTTCACCACTAGAAGTCCTGTAATATTATGGCAAAAACAGAGTATAAATATATATATATATATATATATTATAATTTTCCAAACTCTAACATACTGATATTTCAAAAGAAAATTTATCGTTCAAGTGCAATTTTTGTATAAGCCTTCAGTCCCAGGAAATGTCTTTGTTTTCAAAGTTAATTTATATTTTTGACGTTATTTAAATTTTTATATTTAAAGTGTTGTTTTAACGCAAGTTTAATAAAACTATATTGCGTTTTGAAACTGATACTATCATGAGGAAACTGGAGACTTTACTAATGTGTTCATTAGGGGTTTTTATTAAATTCCTTGCTTTAAATAGTAAGAAAGATTTCTTATTGAAATGTTCTTGCAGTTAGAGATTTAATCAGATTAGGTTTGGCTTTTACATATATTATGATTTTTTATACCATATTTAATAGAAATTTCGAGTAAACGCATCTATTATACTTTAGTCAGACTGTAAGTCAAAGAAGTTTGAAATCTTCAAAAATCTTTCAAAGTATTTGTTCGTAAATTGGCAGTTTATTTTATGAAAACAGGTTTGAATTATTGCGTTACAAACCAATTTTCAACCTTTTCTGAATCTCTCAGTTAGAGAGCCGAAACCTTACGCTACAGTAAATGTTAAATGGATAATGCAATATTAGTTTCTATTAGTGGATTTGGGGAATTTGAATTAAAATTTTATTTTTTTAAAATTTTATTATTTAATTACAAAATATATTTCACTGTAAGTAGTGACATAATGATGTTATGGGGAATATACACAAAAATATATAAACCATTATTGTTGTTCTTTCGCATTTTAAGAATTAGTTTACATATAATGCATGTGGGTTTGCAGTCGCACTTCCAAATTAACATGCGGCGTATAGGGACATACCACTCCCCTTGCACATTAACTAATGCTCTATTCAGAGTATTGCAAGTTAGTGTACGCTGTGTGACGCAATAGAGCGTCAGGAGTCAACTTGATAAACTGTTATACAATTATCACCTGTCAATATTCATACACGCAGTTAAATTTCTAAGTGATGGTGAAAATTAAACCACTACTCATGGTGAAAAGTTATTAAAAAAGCAACAACATTTGTGGAGTTGTTTTGTAAAAAAAAATACTAGGGATTATAATTATGGAGATAGATTTACACATTTCATTTTCTTCCCCCTTTTATTTATTTTTATTCTTGCCGCACGATAAGTGTAATATTTTTAAATTTTTTGATACTTTGACCCGAATAAGTCATATATAATTATAAAATGTAATGAACACAGATTTTTCAATAATTATTTTAAAGGACTAATATTATATCTGACAAACATTACAGTAGCACATATCTAAGAAGCAGCGATCTTAGACTGTACTGCAAAGCTCCAAAAATGTGAACACATGTAGAATAATACTTGTAGTATTTCAATATACTTTCCATATCTCTAGATGTCTTAAATTTTTTATACACACGAACATACGTTTCACTTCTACTTTACTGATTGTAACGGGTAAAATCTCGTAAATAAAGTTAAGTTTATTTCTCGAGCCGAATAAATAATTTATGAAAAAACTTCAGTAATGAAAGCAGGTTGTATTTACATTTCTACCCCCAGAGATATGCAAGAATTTCAGACAACTTCAAGGAGATTATGGATTCGAGTTACTTTTGTCACAGGGAAATCATCAAATATATACAAGTACAGTCGACAAAGAAATTTGGAATCTTTACAGCGTAACTCCTTCATATTTTTATAGATTTATCACAGTTTAGCTTATTTACTAAAATAAAATATAGATATAGTTTTACTAAGTACAAATTCTCTTAACACTTTGAACATTTTATCGAAGGTTTCATCTTTGCTGGACATTTTACTTATATTTTAAGCCTTATTTTCCGATTAAATAACTTATAGTAGCAAAGTTTAAATCGTTTTCTTTAGAAGTTATAATCAGATATTTCAAGTTAATAAATTACTTCAATATTAAAACCCATTTCATAATAATCGGTCAAAGCAGTAATTATTACTTTATCCAGTGCAGTTTCAATACGTGCAGTCAACTACTGTAATACGATAAAACCGGTAAGTTAACAAAGGGAAGGGAACGTGTTTGTGAAAATCTTGTGTAATATGTCAACTATGGTTTGAATACTTCCAACTAAATAACTTTAACCAGTTTTGGCTAGTCCCGGACTTATTGAAAAGTATGAGCTCAATCGTAAAATAGCACACTAACTGTTTCAAATTTAAAATGTCATCATATTATTCAATTCAACGTCTTTAACCTGAAATAGGTTATAAGATACATTTCCTTGGAAGATACATTTTTGTTCACTTGTACCAATTCTATTTTGACTATGCATATATTTAATTATAATTTATATCTTCTGACCTGATCCACTCCTTGGTAAATACTACTAACAAGATTTTTTTAATTGAATTTTAAATAGTAAAATGTAAAACACATACACATAACCAAATATAAGACTCAGTTTCCAAATTAAAAATTAAAATAAATGTTCCATTATAACGAAAGAGTAGAACACAGTGAATAATAATAGTATCAAATAAAAATGCACAATGCTTTTAGGTATGGACAATTTACGATATAGTTTATATATGATACGTCATGCATTAGTAGCCTATTGTTCTGAGAAAAAAAATTATAAAGTATTCTCTGAAATAAGTAGCAAAAATCCGGCTCTTCAGTAAACTAGCAATACTCCTAGTTAATACTGCCGAGTATTCCAATGTGAATATTTCCAATGTGTATTATGAAGTTTTTTATAAACATGAGTTTAATATTTTTCGTAGTTATTTGTTTGTTCATTCTTAAATTCTGCTTTTATAAATAAAGGAATTATTTTATTTGGAAAAGGGCAAAACAAAATCTTCAGATATAAGAAAAAAATACCTACTATATGAATGTTTTTAGTAATTGCTATCTCAGGCTCTTGTAAATACGTAAAACGCAGCAAAAACAACAAAGTTAATTGTATATAGATACAAGAAGTATCCATTATTGAAATTTTTATGTAAGGTCCTGATAAAATTCTGTAGAAAATTACATTAATAATATTGTTCATATTATGTTCATTATGTTCATATACGCTATGTAAATGGAGTTTTTACGCTTCGATGTGTTCATTGCATTTTTGTTTTTTTAACGACTTTTCAGGAACTACTAGATTGATTTTGATCAATCTTTTTATACGATAGAGGACCACTCACCAGTAGTTGCAAATGTTATTAGCTATTGAACTGCATAAATGATCAGTACATTATTGTAGTATATTTCACATGTATGAGTCCTTGCTGAATACCTAAACATAGTGCAGTACATTTTACCACAAGATTATAAATATACAAAAGCTTTATTCAAAATACTACAAGACTTAGTTTTTTTTTAAGATACTAAAATTTATATGCTTAGCCATGGTAAGATTTCTACTGTAAGTATTCGGCTTTACGGAATGTGGAATTACAATATCACTACCGGCAGGATTAGTGAGAGATAGTGTATACAACAGATTAAATACGTGATACTATAGGAAGTTCTTCTATTGATATCAGGGTTGTTCAAAATCTCATGAAAGTCCTTTGAAACGTGACAAATAACAATCTGTATCTAGGTTTTCCTTTTCCTAGCGAGACAAAACTATCTTCAGCCAGCAAAAGTTAGACAGAAAACTAATTTTCAAACAATCATACACGAGAACGCTGCTGTAAACGGTTAAGTTATGATAAACTAAGTACAATGATACGTAATTACAAGGACAGGATCGCTCAGTGGTCACCAATCTAAGTAACAGTAACGCTCGAAGTTGCTTGATCCAGGTATCTTTCGATAACCATTGTCCCCGCTACACTGCGTAATGACAAACATAACTTGTGAAGATATTCTTTATGTAACTTTTACTAGTTATAGCTACTTTATATATTGAAAGGGTAATCCAGACTTTGACGAAATAGTAGTTTTACAGCGGCAAACGTAAATTTTACAAACAGTTTCTTTTGGTTTCAAAATATATTTAGTTAAACTATATGAGCATTATGCAAACAATTTTACCACCTCTACCATCTCTTTAACTGTTTTTTTCTCTGCCCTATCTATAGTCACATTTAGAAATGTTTTTGGAAATAAATATTATATTAAGTGCGCACGGAGTTAAAATAAAATAGCCTAATAACTTTAAACTAAAGGTTTAAGTTGTAATTTTAATATTGACAAAGTTAATGCAACAAAAATTATAATTTAGAAAAAAATCAATGTAATAATATTAGAACATAAAACTTGTACATAAAATTTAAATATCCATTATAAAGTCCCCTTGACCCCCACATAGTTTGAGGAATCTACTTTTCAATTAATGAAATAATAAGGAACTCAAAATATTAAAGCAATGATAGATTGTACAAACATATCCAATAAATAAACAGAAGATATCTTACAATGTATTAAAATGCTATGGGTACCTCAGAAACGACGTTTTAAAGTGTGGGGAAGTTTGAATATAACATAATGACGGTATATTTTAACCAGCAATTGATACTAGAGGGATCCTGGCATGATATGTACGAGGGCCTAAAATCAATGAGTTTCTTTTATTGTTTTCTAGTTTATTATGTCATCTAATTACCTCTCATTAGCGAAATGTGTTGATTACATTAATGATTATTCACAGCATTCACAGTAATTTCAGAACCTTAAAAGTAAATATTGCCATATAAGAAGAGGTTGCGGGAAAAACTTTTATTCACTATCATATTTATGTAATGCAACATGTGTTATTCTTGTTTGTTACTTTCTAGATATATTTAATGAATGCTGATAATTATATCTATTTAGAAATTTATGTAATCCTCTCTGTACCCATGGTGTACACAGAGAATGACGTTGTAAGTAAGAAGCATTCTACTGGATAACAGCAATATGGAATTACAATCTCTTCACTCTTATTTAGCAGAGCATTATAACTCTTTCGAGAATCAACTTCTTGCTTGCTTCTGATATCAATGTAAATATAAAAGTAGAGTATTCCAAATCATTTATAATGACTGAAAAAATAAAATTTCACGATAAAAATCATGCAAAAAGTCACTGATGAATTACATTTTTTTTAAATCCATTGTTATTCTCAAATACAATGCTTGGCTCGTTTGACATAGTTTTTATTCTTTAATTTTGCACCCGTTGAATTACTTAATTGAATTTACGCTAGAGTGCTCTACAATTAAAATACATAGATCCGTGAAGGAAAATATCTCATTCAGTTTTATTATCAGGCTCTGTGTGCTAGTCTCAATATCTAGTGTTCGTTGTTTCACTGTGTAGCTGACAGTTCAACATTATGCTACGTGTTCAAATGAAGAAGTTTTAATACAGTTATTGAGTATTTAAAGTTGAGTAGTTAAAGACCAATTTTTCCACTTTAATCTGCTAAAGATCATCATACCAATGAAGTAATGACACACACATAATCGAAGATTTTAACAAACCATAAACTCCCTGAATAACGTTTAAATTTCAGTTAGTTGTGTGAAAAGTGCGCAAGTTTTAAAACACGTCTTTGTATACACTCACCAGTTGGCACAAAGCTATACAACTCGATTGTCGCTACGTGTATTGTCTTGAAGACGCGTCTCTAAGTCACCACCCAGCCGCCATGTATATGTCCACTATCTTCCTACTGTGTGTCAAATAACCTACTGCATGTCTCTGGTTGTCTTGTCGATGTCCTCATAGGTGTTTGTCACTCTGTCCCTTATCTTAGCTATGTAAGATCAGGGTACTGTCACTCCTGTCCTTAAAGGCTACAGTTAGTTGTCACTCTGTCCCCCCGTTAGGTTAGGTTACTGTCACTCTGTCCCTTAGCTTAGGTTATAAGTAAGGTCAGGGTACTGTCGCTGTGTCCATAACTAAAGTTAGCGTAACTCTGTCCCTTAGCTTAGTTATGTAAGGTTAGGATACTGTCACTCTGTCCTTAACTAAAGTTAGGAGTCACTCTGTCCCTTAGCTTAGGTTTGCGTTATGTAGTCTCACTTTGTCCCTTAGCTTAGTGTCCCCCTTACTTAGTTTATGTAAGGTCAGGTACTGTCGCTGTGTCCTTAACTAAAGTTAGCGTAACTCTGTCCCTTAGCCTTAGTTATGTAAGGTCAGGGTACTGACGCTTGTGTCCTTAACTAAAGTTAGTGTCACTCTATCTCTTAGCTTAGTTATGTAAGGTTAGGATACTGTCACTCTGTCCTTAAATAAAGTTAGAGTCACTCTGTCTCTAAGCTTAGGTTTTGTTATGTAGTCTCACTTTGTCCCTTAGCTTAGGTTACTGTCACTCTGTCCCTTAGCTTAGTTATGTAAGGTCAGGGTACTGTCGCTGTGTCCTTAACTAAAGTTAGCGTAAAACTCTGTCCCTTAGCTTACTTTACTGTCACTCGGTCCCTTAGCTTAGTTATGTAAGGTTAGGATAACTGTCACTCTGTCCTTAAATAAAGTTAGAGTCACTCTGTCTCTTAGCTAGGTTTTGTTATGTAGTGTCACTTTGTCCCCTTTTTAGCTAGGTTACTGTCACTCTGTCCCTTAGCTTAGTTATGTAAGGTCAGGGTACTGTCGCTGTGTCCTTAAACTAAAGTTAGCGTAACTCTGTCCCTTAGCTTACTTTACTGTCACTCGGTCCCTTAGCTTAGTTATGTAAGGTTAGGGTACTGTCACTCTGTCCTTAAATAAAGTTAGAGTCACTCTGTCTCTTAGCTTAGGTTTTTTGTTATGTAGTGTAACTTTGTCCCTTAGCTTAGGTTACTGTCACTCTGTCCCTTAGCTTAGTTATGTAAGGTCAAGGTACTGTCACTGTGTCCTTAACTAAAGTTAACGTCACTCTGTCCCTTAGCTTAATTATGTAAGGTCAGGGTACTGACGCTGTGTCCTTAACTAAAAGTTAGTGTCACTCTATCCCTTAGCTTAGTTATGTAAGGTTAGGATACTGTCACTCAGTCCTTAACTAAAGTTAGAGTCACTCTGTCCCTTAGCTTAGGTTATGTTAGTTAGTCTCACTTTGTCCCTTAGTCTTAGGTTACTGTCACTCTGGTCCCCTTAGCTTAGTTATGTAAGGTCAGGGTACTGACGCTGTGTCCTTAACTAAAGTTAGGTGTAACTCTATCCCTTAGCTTAGTTATGTAAGGTTAGGATACTGTCACTCTGTCCTTAACTAAAGTTAGAGTCACTCTGTCTCTTAGCTTAGGTTTTGTTTTGTAGTGTCACTTTGTCCCTTAGCTTAGGTTTACTGTCACTCTGTCCCTTAGCTTAGTTATGTAAGGTCAGGGTACTGACGCTGTGTCCTTAACTAAAGTTAGTGTAACTCTGTCCCTTAGCTTAGGTTACTGTCACTCTGTCCCTTAGCTTTGATATGTAAGATTAGGCTACTGCCATTGTGTCCTTAAAATAAAGTTTATCACTCTGTCCCTTAGATTAGGTTTAATGTAAATTCAATTTTTGGTACCAAAAGAAATAGATTATTTAGTTTTTAATTTATGATATATGTATGTATAAAATACATAGACTTAAAAGTCAATAAATATATTGTTTTGGTTGAGTAAATATACTTGTTGTTGGTCCCTTTATATTAATTGTATTAAGAGATGGATATTTTACACTTAAATCCAATTTTCACTTGAAATTTTTAGAATTAAAAAACATTAATAAAAACAATTTGGTACTAATTTGAGACGAATAACCCACTAAAATTAGTCCTCTGGGAGGTGAAGATCCATAGAGAAAAAATGCATGTTTCCTAAAGAATAAAATTCCTAAATAACCCAAAATACAAACCGTCAAAGAATTCTATTAAAAATCAATTATTTCCATGTATAAGTATTTTATTTAGCGAAATACATTGCTTTAAATATACTATTATACTATGTTAAGTTTATAAATTAGAATAACTTGAATAAATTTAGCAAGATGATATATTGGGAATAGAACTTCAATTGTTAACGGGTGTAATGTAATTAAATAATTAAAGACTTCTACAGAAACATAGGATAGCACCAGTGGAAGTTGCTGACTTTCTATTTTATTATTTTTTAACACTGATGTGAGTTTTGGAGTTTATGACAAGCACAAAATAGTATGTCAACAATAGTAAGACTGAAACGCTGCATATTCAGAGGTTTGACTTACGACAAAGCAAGAAGTAAAACAAACTAGAGAACAAAGTGAAACTTTTCTGGCACGAGGAACAATAACTTCAGGTCCGTCTTTGTTCCCTATGGTTTATGCTCCTCACATCTTTGTACGTTGTGTATTATATAATATTTGATATTTTAGAAGGAAAAATTGCCCAATAGCTTTGTGCTGTGGACAAAAAAAAAAACTTTTTTTCCTCTACAAAATTATTTTTTAACAATATTTATATTATACGCTACAACGTTATTATAAATAAAGTTACAATTAAAACACTCCGTAGCTAAATTCTCAGTTATTAATATGTTATTTTATCGGTAATTGGATCCCCACCGTATAAAATAACCTTGTTTTGTATTCTAACTCGAACATAATTATTCTGTATAAAAGCCTGGAAAAAGGATCGATATTTATCAATAAGTACCAATATGATCGTGTTCGTAAATTATAACTAATTATATTTAACTAGTATATATATATGTAGGGCTATATAAGTTAATATATCATTAATAATATATATATATATATATATATATATATACGTATATATATATATCAACTATATATAATTTCAATAAGCATTTGAATCACAAAAAGTACTTGCTTACCGCCGGAGAGTCGAACCCGGATCTCTCACTTGCCGGGTGAATGTGCTAACCAATTACACGCACAAGCGCTTAACTTTTTTCCCGATTTCAATTATTTTGTATTTGGCGCTTCCGTATCTGTCACATATGTGTTTGAATAAGCAAACTAACATAATGATCGGAAGAACCAAATACCTGTCAAACGACTTTTATTTTACCATTAAACTGTATAAAATGGCAATAGCCTTATTTAATTTCAATAAAGCATTGAATAAATCACCAAATTAAGTACTGTGCTCCGCCCGGGAGGGGGTCCGAACCCGGATTCTCTCACTTTGCCGGTAGTGAATGTGTGCTATCCATGTAACACCACAAGGAGCGCTTACTTTTTCCGATTCCAATTATTTTGTATTTTGCCGTATCTGTCACATATGTGTTTGAATAAGCAAACTAACATATGATCGGAAGACCAAATACCTGTCAAACGACTTTTATTTACATTAAACTGTATAAAATGGCAATAGCCTTATTTAATTTCAATAAGCATTGAATCACAAATAGTACTATGCTTCCACGCCGGGGAGTCGATTCCCCGGATCTCTCTACTTGGCCGGGGTTGGAAATGTCGCAACCATTAACACCACAGAAGCCGCTTACTTTTTTCCGATTCCAATTATTTTTTTGTATTTGGGTCCGTATTTCTGTCACATATCTGTTTAAATAAGCAAACCTAACATATGATCGGAAGACCAAATACCTGTCCAAAACGTGAGCTTTTATTTACATTAAACTGTAATAAATGGCAATAGCCTTTATTTAATTTCAAATAAAGGCATTGATCACAAAAAAGTTACTTGTGCTCCGCCGGGAAGTCGAACCCCGGATCTTCTCACTTTGTCCGGCGTGAATGTGCTTACCATTACAACACACGAGAGACGCTTTACTTTTTCCGATTCACAATTATATTTTTGTATTTGGGCCGTATTCTGTCACATAATGCCGTTTAAATAAGCAAAACTTAACATATGATCCGGAAGACCCAAATTACCTGTCAAACGGACTTTTATTTTACATTAAACTCGTTGTAATAAACTGGCAATAGCCCTTAATTTAATTTCAAATAAGCACTTGAATCACAAAAAGTACTTGCTCCGCCGGGAGTTCGAACCCGGATTCTCTCACTTGGCCGGGTGAATGTGCTACCATTACACCCACAAAGCGCTTACTTTTTTTCCGATGTCAATTATTTTGGTTATTTGGCCGTATCTGTCACAGTATGCGTTTAAATAAAGCAAACTAACCCATATGTATCGGAAGACCAAATACCTGTCAAACGACTTTTATTTACATTATAAACTGTATATAATGGCAATGGAGCCTTCATTTAATTTCAATAAGCATTGAATCAACAAAAAGTACTTGACTCCGGACCGGGAGTCGAACCCGGATCTTCTCTACTTGCCGGGTGAAATGTGCTACTAAATTACAACCACATATGATAGCGCTTTACTTATTTCCGATTCCAATTATTTTGTATTTGGCCGTATTCTGTCACATATGTGTTTTAAATAAGCATAAACTAACATATGATCGGAAGACCAAATACCTGTCAAAAACGACTTTTATTTACATTAAACTTGTATAAATGGACAATTAAGCCTTATTTAATTTCAATAAGCATTGAATCACAAAAAGTACTTGCTCCGCCGCGGAGTCGAACCCCGGATCGTCTCACTTTGCCCGGGGTGATATGTGCTAACTCATTAACACCACAGAAGCGCTTTACTTTTTTATTTTTCCGATTCAATTATTTTGTATTTGGACCTGTAATCTGTCACATATGCGTTTGAAATAAGACAAACTTAACATATGATCGGAAGACCAAATACCTTGTCAAAAACGACTTTTATTTACATTAAACTGTATAAATGAGCCAATAAGGGCCTTATTTAATATTCAATATAAGCATTGAATTCACAAAAAAGTACTTGCTTCCGCCGGTGAGTCGGAGACCCGGAATCTCTCACTTTGCCGGTGTGAATGTGGCTACCATTACACCCACAGAGCGCCTTACTTTTTCCGATTCAATTATTTTGTATTTGGCCGTTTAATCTGTCCACAATGCGTTTAAAATAAGCAAAAAAATATAAAAAACCTAACATATGATCGGAAGACCCAAATACCAGTCAAACGACTTTTATTTTATATTTTTACATTAAACTGTAGTAAATGGCAATTAAGCCGTTATTTAATTTCAATAAGCATTATGAATTCACAAAGAAGTTAGTGTACTTGCTCCGCCGGGAGGTCAGAACACCGGATCTCTCACATTGCCGGGTGGAATGTTGCTAACCATTACACCAACAGTAGGCTGCTTACATTTTTCCGATTCAATTTTATTTTGTATTTGGCCGTTATCTGTCCACATAATGCCGTTTTAAATAAAGCAAAACTAAACATATGATCGGAAGCACCAAATACCTGTTCAAACGACTTTAAAAAAAAAAAAAAAAAAGAAATTATTGTTACATTAAACCTGTATAAATAGGCAATAGCCTTATTTAATTTCAATAAGCATTGAATACAACAAAAAAGTACTTGCTCCGCCGGGAGTCAGAACCCGGATCTCTCACTTGCCGGGTGAATGTGCTACCATTAACACCCACATAGCGGCTTACTTTTTTCCGATTCAATTATTTTTGTAAATTTTGGCCGTATCTGTCACATATGCGTGTTTAAATAAGCAAACTAACATATGATCGGGAAGACCAAATACCTGTTACAAACGACTTTTATTTACATTAAAACTGTGATAAATGGCAATAGTCCTTATTTAATTTCAATAAGCATTTGAATCACAAAAAGTAACTTGCTCCCGCCGGGAAGTCGATACCCGGATCTCTCGACTTGCCGGCGTGAATGTGCTACCGATTACACCACAGTACGCGCTTACTTTTTCCCGATTTCAATTTATTTTGTATTTTGGCCGAAAATCTGTCACATATGCGTTTTAAATAAGCAAACTAACATATGATCGGAAGACCAAATACCTGTCAAAACGAACTTTTATTATACTAATTAAACTGTCATAAATGGCAATAGTCCTAAATTTAATTTCAATAAGCATTGAAAAATCACAAAAAGTAACTTGCCTCCCACCGTAGTCCGATACCCGGATCCTCTCACTTTGCCGGGTGATTGTGGCTACCGATAACACCCCCGAGCGAGCTTACTTTTTCCGATTCAAATATTTTTTGTATTTGGGGCCGTATCTGTCACATATGCGTTTTAAATAAAGCAAACTAAACATATGATCGGAAGACCAAATACCTGTCAAAAACGACTTTTAATTTACATTAATCTGTATAAATGGCAATAGCCTTATTTAATTTCAATAAGCATTGAATCACAAAAAGATACTTGCTCCGCCGGGAGACGAACCCGGAACTCTCACATTGCCGGGTGAAATGTGCTACCATTACCACCACAGAGCGCTTACTTTTTCCGATTCAATTGATTTTTGTAATTGGCCGTATCTGTCACACATCCTTAAGCGTTTAAATAAAGCAAACCCCCCCCCTTAAAAAAAAAAAAACCCCAAATATGATCGGAATGACCAAATACCTATGTCAAACGACTTTTATTTACATTAAACTGTATAAAATGGCAATAGCCTTAGTTTAATTTTCAATAAGCATTGAATCACAAAAAGTTACTTGCTCCGCCGGGAGTCGAACGCCGGATCGCTCACTTGCCGGGTGAATGTGCTACCATTACACCACAGATCGCTTACTTTTTTCCGATTCAATATT